>NW_019154142.1:18500182-18598236 GCF_002288905.1 Enhydra lutris kenyoni
AAAAAACGTTAAAAAAGAAAAGGGTAAAAGTTAAAAAAATTTAGCAGAAGAAGAAAAATAAATTGAAAAAGAAAAAAAATTAAATTAACTGCAAGGCTAAAGAATCATGGGGAGAAAGCCATGAGTTCCATGCTTTGCTTTCTCCTCCTCTGGAATTCTGCTGCTCTCCTTGGTATTGAAACTGCACTCCTTGGTAGGTAACTTGGTCCTGGCTGGGTTTCTTGTTTCTCTTCTGGGGGAGGGCCCTGTTGTAGTGATTCTCAAGTGTCTTTGCCCCAGGCGGAATTGCACCGGCCTTACCAGGGGCCGGGCTCAGTAATCCGCTCGGGTTTGCTTTCGGGAGCTTTTGTTCCCTGAGCGCTTTCTGTAGAGTTCCGGACCATGGGAATGAAGGTGGCGGCCTCCTGGTGTCCGGCCCGGAGGAGCCGAGAGCCCAGGCCCCACTCCTCAGTGAGCCCTCAGAGAACAGCGCCGATTTACTCCCGTCACCCTGCCTCCGGCCGCGCTCTGAGCTGACCGAGCCTGTGACCGGTTCAAGGTAACCCCGAGTTTAGAGCTCACTCCTCGGCTCTGTCTCTGTAGCCGGCTTCCCCGTTCTAATACCTGCAAGCTCTGCCACACTCAGACACCCCTGATCCTACTGTGACCCTGCGGGACCTGTGGCCACGCTGACCCCGCGTGGGCTTCACCCCGGTTAAGCCTCTGGAGCGATGTCCCTCAGTGGAACAGACTTTTAAAAGTCCTGATATTGTGCTCTGTTGCTCTGCTGCTTGCCGGGAGCCGGCCCCTCCCCCCGCGGTCTATCTTCCTGTCGCTTTGGATTCACTTCTCTGCCAGTCCTACCTTTCAGAAAGTGGTTGATTTTCTGTTTCTAGAATTGCTGTTCTTCTTCTTCTTCGATCTCCCGTTGGATTTTTAGGTGTTTGCAATCTTTAGATAAGCTATCTAGCTGATCTCCGCTACCTGAAGTAGTCTCAGCCTGCTACTTCTCCGGCATCTTGACTCCTCCCTCTAATCCTGGGTTCTTAAACATTAATAAGCGTAAGAATCATCTGAATAGATTATTAAAAATAGATTCATGAACTAGCTTTCTAGAGATGTGGATCAATAGGTTTGGGGTAGGGACCAGACTTTCCACATACAAGAAGCCCTCTACTTCTCAGTAGAATTTGGTGTGTATGTTTGGGGAGCCACACTGTAAAAAGTCACAGCTACTTCAGTTCCAGATGTTATGCAGTTAGTTAGGCATTAACAAGGAGGGATAAGGCAGATGCTGGCCACACTCAACACTCCCCACCCCCAGGGTTAATAGCCCCACCTTCAGAACTATCTCTTAGGGCTAACAGAACAGGAAAGGCCTAGCCAGAGAGCTGCCTCAAAAGCCACGAGGGGTCTTCCAAGAGCGGAGCATGTACAAGAGAAGCAACTTGCCCTTAAGTCCACTACAAAAGTTTCTTAGAAACTGAGAAATATACATTACATAAATAAATACAATTATAATAGAATGTATCATGGATAGGCACATGCGCAAAAACCCCAAAATGTTATATAACCACCAGGTGTCAGTCACAAATGCCAATAAAATCCAAATTTACATGTACACAAAGTAGGCTTAAAAAGGATGCAGCTAGAGCTTCTCAGAGCCAGATGCAGCTAGAGCTTCTCAGAGCCACTCTTGCACCAGTAGTGGCCCACTTTCAGTCCTGAAAGGGTGATATATTTATCTACTTCTCTACTCTATAAACTCTAGCTCCCCATTCCAGTCTTGGATCTCCAGTTCTTTGGTGCATCTGGGAAAAGACTGGAGCAACCCATTAACACAGAGTACTCAAAACAGTTGAATAAAAGGCGCCATAGGAACTCATAAGATTACTTAAATAAGTATTACATTTTTCTCTTGAGTATAAATTAATTACATCAAAATAAAGTTTCACTATAAATTTTAATTATAAAACTTAAGTTGTAGCTTTTTAGTTCAGACCAAGGCCTCTTGGAATATCAATAATCAAAATAATAACATTTAGCATAATATTTTTTTGTAATCAACAAAGAAGAAATGCTAAACCTAACAAAAATATGAATGGATATTTTATACCATGGCAACTTAATTTAGAGTAATGTAGTTCCTTTTTTCTAAAGTTGTATTAAAACTGATGAAAGCTCTTTAAAATCAGAATTTCTTATTAAATTCTGATTCTTTTTTTTTAAGATTTTATTTATTTATTTGACAGACAGAGATCACAAGTAGGCAGAGAAGCAGGCAGAGAGGAGGAAGCAGGCTCCCTGCTGAGCAGAGAGCCAGATGTGGGGTCGATCCCAGGACCCTGGGAGCCAAAGGCAGAGGCTTTAACCCACTGAGCCACACAGGCGCCCTTTAAATTCTGATTCTTAAACAAATAATGTTCTGAGAAAGAAAAAGAATCCATTCCAATTATAGCTGCAATTGCTACATTAAATAAAATCATTCTGGCTATGTATTCATCGCATGTGATTTATGAATAAATCAAATTATTTAAAAAAGGAAATACATTTATTGTTCAGGTTATAGGCCAATTTTATGACAAAGTTGTACTCTGAAAAGCATTTTCCATATAGGGAAAAGCATTTTGTTTTAAAATGCATTCATTTCTTTTTGAATAATTTTAAAACTTGAATTTCAGGATTTTAATGGCCTAAATAAAGTTATCACATCCTTTGTCCTTACCCCACTCAGGGATAAGTCTTTCAGGATTGTAAATGACTACTTACTGTACCAAGCAAGCACAGAAGAATCCAGTTTATCTGACTTAAGCTTTTCAAAGACTCTTTTGGTTTGTTTCTATTTCTTCTTTTCATCTACAGTTAGGAAGTATTTTGGAAGAAAAGAAATCCAGGCCTCCCCAAATCATTTATATTTGTGTAGTTTTCTGTTGCCAAAATTTCTGCCTGAATATCCATTATGTTTTCCATACATGAAATCTAAATCCACAATAACATGAAAAAATTAAAGTGAAGTATAAAGCCATTATTCATATAATTTGATCCAAAGAAAATATTTAAATAGTTATCATAAAAACAAAAAAAATGGTTAAAGGAAAAAAAAATTAGATGTACAGCCTAAGTTTTCTGCATAGTATCTCCTCTTCATTTTGTACCTGGTCCGCTCTGGCGAGTGGGTCTTGAGGTAAATCTTGAGCTGTGGGTTTGCTGAAGGTGAGGAGTTGGAAGCTCAGGAAGCAGCTGTCAAGAATGTTCTGACCTCTCTGAGTCTATTCATTATTTTTTTTAAAATATTTTTTTATTTATTTGAGGGACAGAGATCACAAGTAGGCAGAGAGGCAGGCAGAGAAATAGGAGGAAGCAGGCTCCCTGCTGAGCAGAGAGCCCGATGCGGGGCTCGATCCCAGGACCCTGAGATCATTACCTGAGCCAAAAGCAGAGGCTTTAACCCACTGAGCCACCCAGGAACCCCGAGTCTATTCATTATTGATACATTTGTGTTACAAAGTCCTTCTTTAAAAATACAAACAAAGTTTAGAGTTACTCTGACTTTGATATAATTTGATTTAACCAGATGGATCTGGTAGTCCTTCTAAACAACCACCTAGTATTACTTTCCTCTACTGTGGATTAAATTGTGCCCCCACAAAGATCTCCTGAAGTTTTAACGCTCAGTATTTGTGAATGGGACCTTATTTGGGAAGAAAGTCTTTGCAGATGAGACAGATTTAGGATAAAGTCACTCTGGATTAGGATGGGCCCTAAATCCAATACCTGTGTTTTTATAAAAACAAAAACTGTGGAGACATCAAGACACAAAAGGAAGACGGCCATGTGAAAACAGAGTGAGAGATTGGAGTTATGCTCCACAAACCAAGGGACATTGAGGATTGCAGGCAATCTCCAGAAGCTAGAAGATTATTGTATTAAAACTGAAGAAGAACTGAAGAAGAGGCAAAGGAGGATTTTTCTTGGAAACTTGGGAGCTTTGGAGGGGGCCTGGCACAGTCAACACTTTGATTTTGGCCTTCTAACCTCAAGAATTTTGAGAGAATAAATTTCTATTGTTTTAAGCAAACTGGTTTTGGTAATTTATTACAGCAGCCCTGTGAGATTAACACAATCTTCACAGATTGATTTGAGTAAGGAGTTACTTGAAGTAATGGTGGGATGCTACAGTGATGAGTTCTTGAATAACAAGAAGGCAGCATGATAATTATGTTCACCTGGAAAATGGAAATTAAGAGCAGAGAGGAAGAAGGGAAGTATCTAAAAAATTACATAAATGTGTGTGTGTGTGTGTGTGTTCTGACTGATCTTAAACTGTTCCTAGATAAGTCTGTTGCATGATAATATTTCTGAAATATTCACTGGGCTCTTTCCTTAGCACCCATTCAGGTGTTTAGGCCATCCTTTGTTCACAACCTCAGCTGGTATTGCAGAGCTGAAATCAGGTAGCCCATGTGTCTCCTCCTGACTGTTAAAGGGAGTAGAGATCCTGCCTACTACTCTCTTGGTCTTATTCATTATGTTCTAGTCACTTCTCAAAGTGCTGTCCCATCTCAATATGTAATCTCTATTGGCTTGTTTGGCATGTCAAGTATTCTAGTGTAGCTGGATGTGTGGGAGGAATATAAGCTTAAACTATTCTCTCTAGTGTAATGTGAAGATTTTTTTCCCTTTAAATTTGGCATAATGGGAGAAAACATAATTTCTATGTGCTATTTGATGTGGGTATCAAACCCAACTACATTTCTAAGATCCAATTCAAATTCAGTGAGCCATATGTAATTATAAACCAAGTCATACATTTAAGGTTATTCCCATATACAACTCTAAGTTAAATGTGATTTTATTGTAGCAAAGTGTGTCTCAAATGTAGACTCATACACCATTTGGAACAGCTTTGAGAGAAAGAATTTATAACTCTTCTTGAAGAGAAGCACCTGACCATGAAAATCTTATTGGCTACAAGTAACCCAAAGCAATGATAGGTTCTAGGAATTGCATAAAAGGAAAAAGAAGCATATATCAGAAAATTATTCTAGTAAGGAGATAACATCATATGGTTTATTTTGTTTAATGAATGGTTTTGACCAGATAATCATTTTTTTAAAAAACTTAGATGAATTCAGTGCTTTATTTATACATAAAGTTTTTCTGATATATAGTTCTTACTTTGGCATTCTAATGAATATGATTATGATATATTTCATCCTTTAAAGATAAACTGTTCATTAGCATATGTCATTTTCAAGAAATAAACAATGATCTTTGCAAGAACACCATTACCTACTTTTATGTATTGATGTAATATTAGGGAACTATCTGCATGTAATTGGATAAATCAGGGGAGTTTTATTGTGTTTTACTGAAACATCCACCAATTACGTTTTGAGGCTTAACATACAATTTGCCACCCACACAAGCACTCACATGCCCCCCCACCCCATACCATGGCAAACGAACTGAAATAACTATGAATTAGGTCAGATATATTTTTAAATACACAATTTCTTTATCATAAGCTAAAAAGATGAATTCCTGGAGCCACTACCCGGTAGAAAAGGAGAATGGGTAAGGAGAAAATACTGTTTCTCTGCTCTCCAAATGAAGCAAAAAACCTGCGATCTCCTTAAGGAAATGATTGGTCATGTAACAAAATGTACATTTTTATTTTATATGTTTATTTAGTTAGTTTCCTCTGAAAAATTATTCTTGAAGATCTTTTGGTAAAATAAAACACATATATGCATGCACAGGAAAAGATTACTTAGAGATTTATAAACTTAAAATTTTTCAGGATTAAGAACACTCATTACAATTAAATATTTAGATATGAAACAGTAATATTTAAGAGTGGCCATTTGCTTGCAATTACAATTATATATTGAGTAGCAACCCCAATGCCATCTTTATCTTTGTTAACTTCCACTTTCATTCAAACAGCAAGTCTTAATTCTAATTTTTAATAAATGTTCCACGCCCCCCCTTCGATCCCATTTCCATTGCCACAACCAAGAACTTCTTCACTTACACGAGGGCAATTACAGTTTTCACACCTTCTGTGTTGTCACCAATAAAGCATTCTTTTTTTTTTTTTAAACTTTTTTTTTTTTTTAAAGATTTTATTTATTTATTTGTCAGAGAGAGAGAGGGAGAGAGAGCGAGCACAGGCAGACAGAATGGCAGGCAGAGGCAGAGGGAGAAGCAGGCTCCCTGACGAGCAAGGAGCCCGATGTGGGACTCGATCCCAGGACACTGGGATCATGACCTGAGCCGAAGGCAGCTGCTTAACCAACTGAGCCACCCAGGCGTCCCACCAATAAAGCATTCTAAAACACTGATAGATATACTCAGGTTTAACTCAGACCATTCCATGCTTTAGAAATTTTCAGTAGTTCCTCACTGCCAGAAGCTGAAGTCCAAACAATTTTACATGGAAAGAAAGATCTTTAACTGTCATCTTCATTTCTGGGCTTATCTGTCATGACTCCTTACTCTATCCCAGTCACACAGAGCTGTATCTCATTTTTAATTATGTTATATCTTTAGATGGCTTTCAGAGCTCTTGCCCATGTTTTTGGTTTTGCTTAGAATATCCTTTAAAACTTGTGAAGTTGGGACGCCTGGGTGGCTCAGTTGGTTAAGCAGCTGCCTTCGGCTCAGGTCATGATCCCAGCGTCCTGGGATTGAGTCCCGCATCGGGCTCCTTGTTCTGTGGGGAGCCTGCTTCTCCCTCTGCCTCTGCCTGCCACTCTGTCTGCCTGTGCTCCCGCTCTCTCTCTCTGACAAATAAATAAATAAAATCTTAAAAAAAAAAAAAAAAAACTTGTGAAGTTATGCTCATCACCAATGCACAACTCAAAACTTTCCCATTTTATAAAACTTCATTATTGAATCCTCTAAGCTTCCATAGTAGTATTTCACAATGATGTCAAAGTATTTCTCTTACTTTAACTCATTTTAATAAGTGAATTCTCAATATTTTGTTTCTCCATTAGATTATGATTTTTTTAGGGCATTGACTATATTATTTATGTTGTATTCTTGGAGCCTATAAATCACCTTAACCATAGTATTTGTTCAATATAAATATTTATTAGTGTTTTTAATTCAAAATTATAATTTCTTTAAAAAAATTTTATAAGATGGTAAGAAATTACAAACATGGTCAAATTCTTATGTGCCCATTGCTATTAAAAACATTCTCCCGGGGAGGAGTCAAGATGGCGGAGAAGTAGCAGGCTGAGACTACTTCAGGTAGCGGGAGATCAGCTAGATAGCTTATCTAAAGATTGCAAACACCTACAAATCCAACGGGAGATCGAAGAGAAGAAGAACAGCAACTCTAGAAAGAGAAAATCAACCACTTTCTGAAAGGTAGGACTGGCGGAGAAGTGAATCCAAAGCGATGGGAAGATAGACCGCGGGGGGAGGGGCCGGTTCCCGGCAAGCGGCGGAACAACGGAGCACAAAATCGGGACTTTTAAAAAGTATGTTCTGCTGAGGGACATTGCTCCAGAGGCTTAACTGGGGTGAAGCCCATGCAGGGTCACCGTGGCCTCAGGTCCCTCAGGGTCACAGAAGGATCGGGGGTGTCTGAGTGTCGCAGAGCTTGCAGGTATTAGAGCAGGGGAAGCTGGCTACAGAGACAGAGCCGAGGAGTGAGTTCTAAACTCGGGGTTACCTTGAACCGGTCCAGGCTTGGTCAGCTCGGAGCGCGGCCAGAGGCAGGGTGACAGGAGTAAATCGGCGCTGTTCTCTGAGGGCGCACTGAGGAGTGGGGCCCCGGGATCTCGGCTCCTCCGGGCCAGACACTGGGAGGCCGCCATCTTCATTCCCGCCCTCCGGAACTCTACGGAAAGCGCTCAGGGAACAAAAGCTCCTGAAAGCAAACCCAAGCGGATTACTGAGCCCGGCCCCTGGTAAGGCCAGTGCAATTCCGCCTGGGGCAAAGACACTTGAGAATCACTACAACAGGGCCCTCCCCCAGAAGAGCAACAAGAAACCCAGCCAGGACCAAGTTACCTACCAAGGAGTGCAGTTTCAATAACAAGGAGAGCAGCGGAATTCCAGAGGAGGAGAAAGCAAAGCATGGAACTCATGGCTTTCTCCCCATGATTCTTTAGCCTTGCAGTTAATTTAATTTTTTTTCTTTTTCAATTTATTTTTCTTCTTCTGCTAAATTTTTTTAACTTTTACCCTTTTCTTTTTTAACGTTTTTTAACTAGTTTATCTAATATATATATATATATATATTTCCTTTTTATATTTTTTCTTTCTTGATTTTCTTTTATTAATTGTTTCTTTCTTTCTTTTTTTTTTTTCTTCTTTCTGAACCTCTTTTTATCCCCTTTCTCCCCCCTCACGATTTGGGATCTCTTCTGATTTGGCTAAAGCATATTTTCCTGGGGTTGTTGACACCCTTCTAGTATTTTACTTGCTCCTTCATCTACTCTTATCTGGACAAAATGACAAGGCGGAAAAATTCACCACAAAAAAAAGAACAAGAGGCAGTACGAAAGGCTAGGGACCTAATCAATACAGACATTGGTAATATGTCAGATCTAGAGTTCAGAATGACAATTCTCAAGGTTCTAGCCGGGCTCGAAAAAGTCATGGAAGATATTAGAGAAACCCTCTCGGGAGATATAAAAGCCCTTTCTGGAGAAATAAAAGAACAAAAATCTAACCAAGTTGAAATCAAAAAAGCTATTAATGAGGTGCAATCAAAAATGGAGGCTCTCACTGCTAGGATAAATGAGGCAGAAGAAAGAATTAGTGATATAGAAGACCAAATGACAGAGAATAAAGAAGCTGAGCAAAAGAGGGACAAACAGCTACTGGACCATGAGGGGAGAATTCGAGAGATAAGTGACACCATAAGACGAAACAACATTAGAATAATGGGATTCCAGAAGAAGAGGAAACAGAGAGGGGAGCAGAAGGTATATTGGAGAGAAATATTGGAGAGAATTTCCCCAATATGGCAAAGGGAACAAGCATCAAAATCCACGAGGTGCAGAAAACCCCACTCAAAATCAGTAAGAATAGGTCCACACCCCGTCACCTAATAGTCAAATTTGCAAGTCTTAGTGACAAAGAGAAAATCCTGAAAACAGCCCGGGAAAAGAAGTCTATAACATACAATGGTAAAAATATTAGATTGGCAGCAGACTTATCCACAGAGACCCGGCAGGCCAGAAAGAGCTGGCATGATATATTCAGAGCACTAAACGAGAAAAACATGCAGCCAAGAATACTATATCCAGCTAGGCTATCATTGAAAATAGAAGGAGAGATTAAAAGCTTCCAGGATAAACAAAAACTGAAAGAATTTGCAAACACCAAACCAGCTCTCCAGGAAATATTGAAAGGGGTCCTCTAAGCAAAGAGAGACCCTAAAACTAGTAGATCAGAAAGAAACAGAGACAATATACAATAACAATCACCTTACAGGCAATACAATGGCACTAAATTCATATCTCTCAATACTTGCCCTGAATGTGAATGGGCTAAATGCCCCAATCAAAAGACACAGGGTATCAGAATGGATAAAAAAACAAAACCCATCTATATATTGCCTACAAGAAACTCATTTTAGACCCGAAGACACCTCCAGATTTAAAGTGAGGGGGTGGAAAAGAATTTACCATGCTAATGGACATCAGAAGAAAGCAGGAGTGGCAATCCTTATATCAGATCAATTAGATTTTAAGCCAAAGACTATACTAAGAGATGAGGAAGTACACTCTATCATACTCAAAGGATCTGTCTAACAAGAAGATCTAACAATTTTAAATATCTATGCCCCTAATGTGGGAGCAGCCAACTATATAAACCAATTAATAACAAAATAAAGAAACACATCAACAATAATACAATAATAGTAGGGGACTTTAACACTCCCCTCACTGAAATGGACAGATCATCCAAGCAAAAGATCAACAAGGAAATCAAGGCCTTAAATGACACACTGGACCAGATGGACATCACAGATATATTCAGAACATTCCATCCCAAAGCAACAGAATACACATTCTTCTCTAGTGCACATGGAACATTCTCCAGAATAGATCATATTCTCGGTCCTAAATCAGGTCTCAACCGGTATCAAAAGATTGGAATCATTCCCTGCATATTTTCAGACCACAATGCTCTGAAGCTAGAACTCAATCACAAGAGGAAATTTGGAAAGACCCCAAATACATGGATAATAAACAGCATCCTTCTAAAGAATGAATGGGTCAACCAGGAAATTAAAGAAGAGTTGAAAAAATTCATGGAAACAAATGATAATGAAAACACAACGGTTCAAAATCTGTGGGACACAACAAAGGCAGTCCTGAGAGGAAAATATATAGCGGTACAAGCCTTTCTCAAGAAACAAGAAAGGTCTCAGGTACACAACCTAACCCTACACCTAAAGGAGCTGGAGAAAGAACAAGAAAGAAAGCCTAAACCCAGCAGGAGAAGAGAAATCATAAAGATCAGAGCAGAAATCAATGAAATAGAAACCAAAAAAAAACCAATAGAACAAATCAATGAAACTAGGAGCTGGTTCTTTGAAAGAATTAATAAGATCGATAAACCCCTGGCCAGACTTATCAAAAAGAAAAGAGAAAGGACCCAAATAAATAAAATCATGAATGAAAGAGGAGAGATCACAACGAACACCAAAGAAATACAGACAATTATAAGAACATACTATGAGCAACTCTACGCCAACAAATTTGACAATCTGGAAGAAATGGATGCGTTCCTAGAGACATATAAACTACCACAACTGAACCAGGAAGAAATAGAAAGCCTGAACAGACCCATAACCAGTAAGGAGATTGAAACAGTCATCAAAAATCTCCAAACAGGGCGCCTGGGTGGCTAAGTGGGTTAAGCCGCTGCCTTCGGCTCAGGTCATGATCTCAGGGTCCTGGGATCAAGTCCCGCATTGGGCTCTCTGCTCAGCAGGGAGCCTGCTTCCCTCTCTCTCTCTTTTTCTCTGCCTGCCTCTCCATCTACTTGTGATCTCTCTCTCTGTCAAATAAATACATAAAATCTTAAAGAAAAAAAAAAATCTCCAAACAAACAAAAGCCCAGGGCCAGACAGCTTCCCGGGGGAATTCTACCAAACATTTAAAGAAGAACTAATTCCTATTCTCCTGAAACTGTTCCAAAAAAGAGAAATGGAAGGAAAACTTCCAAACTCATTTTATGAGGCCAGCATCACCTTGATCCCAAAACCAGACAAGGATCCCATCAAAAAAGAGAACTACAGACCAATATCCTTGATGAACACAGATGCAAAAATTCTCACCAAAATACTAGCCAATAGGATTCAACAGTACATTAAAAGGATTATTCACCACGAACAAGTGGGATTTATTCCAGGGCTGCAAGGTTGGTTCAACATCCCCAAATCAATCAATGTGATACAACACATTAATAAAAGAAAGAACAAGAACCATATGATACTCTCCATAGACGCTGAAAAAGCATTTGACAAATTACAGCATCCCTTCCTGATCAAAACTCTTCAAAGTGTAGGGATAGAGGGCACATACCTCAATATTATCAAAGCCATCTATGAAAAACCCACCGCAAATATCATTCTCAATGGAGAAAAACTGAAAGCTTTTCCGCTAAGGTCAGGAACACGGCAGGGATGTCCGTTATCACCACCGCTATTCAACATAGTACTAGAAGTCCTAGCCTCAGCAATCAGACAACAAAAGGAAATTAAGGGCATCCAAATCGGCAAAGAAGAAGTCAAACTATCACTCTTCGCAGATGATATGATACTATATGTGGAAAACCCAAAAGACTCCACTCCAAAACTGCTAGAACTTGTACAGGAATTCAGTCAAGTGTCAGGATATAAAGCCAGTGCAGAGAAATCAGTTGCATTTCCCTACACCAACAACAAGACAGAAGAAAGAGAAATTAAGGAGTCCATCCCATTTACAATTGCACCCAAAACTATAAGATACCTAGGAATAAACCTAACCAAAGAGACTAAGAATCTATACTCAGAAAACTATAAAGTACTCATGAAAGAAATTGAGGAAGACACAAAGAAATGGAAAAATGTTCCATGCTCCTGGATTGGAAGAATAAATATTGTGAAAATGTCTATGCTACCTAAAGCAATCTACACATTTAATGCAATTCCTATCAAAGTACCACCCATTTTTTTCAAAGAAATGGAACAAATAATCCTAAAATTTATATGGAACCAGAAAAGAACTCGAATAGCCAAAGCAATATTGAAAAAGAAAGCCAAAGTCGGTGGCATCACAATTCCGGACTTCAAGCTCTATTACAAAGCTGTCATCATCAAGACAGCATGGTACTGGCACAAAAACAGACACATAGATCAATGGAACAGAATAGAGAGCCCAGAAAGAGACCCTCAACTCTATGGTCAACTAATCTTCGACAAAGCAGGAAAGAATATCCAATGGAAAAAAGACAGCCTCTTCAATAAATGGTGTTGGGAAAATTGAACAGCCACATGCAGAAAAATGAAATTGGATCATTTCCTTACACCACACACGAAAATAGACTCAAATGGATGAAGGATCTCAATGTGAGAAAGGAATCCATCAAAATCCTTGAGGAGAACACAGGCAGCAACCTCTTCGACCTCAGCCGCAGCAACATCTTCCTAGGAACATCGCCAAAGGCAAGGGAAGCAAGGGCAAAAATGAACTATTTAGATTTTATCAAGATCAAAAGCTTTTGCACAGCAAAGGAAACAGTTAACAAAACCAAAAGACAACTGACAGAACGGGAGAAGATATTTGCAAACGACATATCGGATAAAGGGCTAGTGTCCAAAATCTATAAAGAACTTAGCAAACTCAACACCCAAAGAACAAATAATCCAATCAAGAAATGGGCAGAGGACATGAACGGACATTTCTGCAAAGAAGACATCCAGATGGCCAAGAGACACATGAAAAAGTGCTCCATATCACTCGGCATCAGGGAAATACAAATCAAAACCACAATGAGATACCACCTCACACCAGTCAGAATGGCTAAAATTAACAAGTCAGGAAATGACAGATGCTGGCGAGGATGCGGAGAAAGGGGAACCCTCCTACACTGTTGGTGGGAATGCAAGCTGGTGCAACCACTCTGGAAAACAGCATGGAGGTTCCTCAAAATGTTGAAAATAGAACTACCCTATGACCCAGCAATTGCACTGCTGGGTATTTACCCTAAACATACGAACGTAGTGATCCGAAGGGGCATGTGCACCCGAATGTTTATAGCAGCAATGTCTACAATAGCCAAACTATGGAAAGAACCTAGAGGTCCATCAACAGACGAATTGATAAAGAAGATGTGGTATATATACACAATGGAATAGTATGCAGCCATCAAAAGAAATGAAATCTTGCCATTTGCGACGACGTGGATGGAACTAGAGGGTATCATGCTTAGCGAAATAAGTCAATCAGAGAAAGACAACTATCATATGATCTCCCTGATATGATGGAGAGGAGATGCAACATGGTGGGTTAAGGAGGTAGGAGAAGAGTAAATGAAACAAGATGGGATTGGGAGGGAGACAAACCATAAGTGACTCTTAATCTCACAAAACAAAATGAGGGTTAATGGGGGGAGGGCGGTTGGGGGGGTTGGATTATGGACATTGGGGAGGGTATGTGCTATGGTGAGTGCTGTGAAGTGTGTAAACCTGACGATTCACAGACCTGTACCCCTGGGGATAAAAATATATTGTATGTTTATAAAAAATAAAATTAAAAAAAAATTAAAAAAAACATTCTCCCAATTTTCCTTGAAAATATTATTTTTCCATGTATACGTAAGTGGATAAGATGAGTTTTAAAAACCACTTTACCCCCTTTGGTAGTGGATTACAAATGAACTGAACAATTTCCACCCTACTTTAGCATTTGCAGAATGAACAAATAAATATAAGAGGATCTATTGGTATTCCATTGACTTTTCTGTTGCAGACTGCATAAGAATCTCAAGGGCTAGCTTAGAGTTCAATTAATAAAGATTACACATAAGGTACAAGGTCACCTTGTTCTCCCTCCATTGAGTTTTTCAATCTGTAGTAGATACTAATTACTCAACCAGTGTGCAGATATTTTATCTGTAAGCATCTTCTTATATACATTGGTTTTAGAAAAAATGGATCTGTGTCTGGCCATCAAAAAGCAGTCATAAGATAAGGGCATTTTATTTTCCATATACTCAAATAAATGTATTGGTTTCAGGCAAAGAACAGAAAATTTTAAATTTATATACCTGAGTGCATAAACATTTAGAGACATGATGATTTTGTTGCATTTATCATTTTCCTATGATTTGGAAGGAGGCACTCCAAGTATCAAGTCTATGAATGGAAATGTTGGCAACTGTTCTCTGAGAGGTGTTAATGAGATACTGTTTTTGACATTTTAAAAAGGAATACAAAAGATGTAATATAAAAGGAAGAAAGGGAAATAACCATAATAACATACACAATTTTAGCTTTAAAAAGATGAAATTATCTTTCTGTAATAAAACCAAGTCACATATTCCATATGTGCACGAATTTAAATTAGCAAGAATGTTCTAAGTGAGGCATAAAGAGGTGAAGTGGCTCATCTATTCCCATGAATTGTTGTGAATTATTTTTAGTGATTTACATCCTAGAATAAGCCCAGAGAAAACTGCAAACTTTGTACAGGACTCTACATTCTGAGGTAACATGAGAAAAATCTTTATTCTTAACAGTTTGGCAAATATTTACTGAATAACTACTATTCACAGGCTTCTGAGAGTGCAGAGATACAGGGAGCACAGACTCATTGTTCAGGGACTTAACAATACTTGGGAAGACAGATACAAAGGAAATTTGGCGTACTGTGGTAAAGACTACGATGGGGACCTACACAAAATTTCATGGGAACACAAAGAAGGTATGTATCTTTGAATGTCAGTGAAGGATTTCACAGATCACATCATGCCTCATCTGAATCATCTAGATTTCAACAATGCACTTGAAATAATTCCTAATATCTTTGTGGTTAAGATAAGCATATATGGATAGTATTATTGTGTAATTTGTTCAATTTTTAGTTGATATATGTTTCCTACCAAACAATACTGGTGAATATCTTTGTGTCAAACTGCAGGAGGCCTCTGGTTTCTATTACTGCACTTTTCTTTGCATCATTTTAAAATCAACTATTTGATGACATGATACTATTTGATATAATTAATAAATTTGGAGATAAACTTAAATGGGGAATTCGAGCTACTATGTCATATAATCTACAAAGAGTTTCATAGATTAGGATAGTAGGTTGAAATTGACAAGGGAATTAAATAGTAAAAATATAGAGTTAAGGTTAAACGTCCACTGAGGAAGTAGAAACATGTAATGACTTTAGCTTCATAGTCTTTTAGGTAACTAAGATCTAGAATTTATCTAAGTGAAAGATCATCATGGCTCATGGGTGATGGCAACATTGCCTGGAACATTAATGAAATCTTGCATTGTAAGTAGAACTATGTAGTCCAAATTTGGGGGTGGGATCAGACATTCAGTTTGGTATTATAAGTTATACAAAGTAGAAAATTACCAGAGGACTGTGATTTAAAAATTATAGGTTTAAAAATCATGCTTTACAGGGTCACCTGGGTGGCTCAGTCATGAAGTGTCTGCCTTAGGCTCAGGTCATGATCCCAGGGTTCTGGGAGAGCCCAGCATCGGGCTCCCTGCTCAGTGGGAAGGAACCCTGTTTCTCCCTCTCCCACTTCCCTTGCTTGTGTTCCCTCTTTTGCGCTCTCTCTCTCTCTGTGTGTGTGTGTCAAATAAATAAAATCTTTAAAAAATAATAAAAATAAAAATCATGCTTTATAAATAAAAAGTAAACAAAATGAAAGGTGTTTTGAAAAAGAGCTCTCAGGGGCAGTAATGGGCACCTAAAATAACTAATTATCCATTCTACTCATTCATTCAATCTAGAAGTCTTATTTTTTCTCTGTGTTTTCTATTTCTCTGAGCCAGATTTATGCTGGAAATAGGAAATGAATTCGACAAATAGCTAGCCCCTAAGGTCCTCTTCTAGTACAGTTTGTCTGATTTTTAAACCAAGCCTATGGACAGTACTTTGAAGTTTGTGCTCCTCCAGAAATTGTATGAATGACTATATGTCACTGGATTTTTACATGGAGGTGATTCTATTAAAAGAAATGGTGGTTTAAAAATATTTAAGAGGGTGCCTATGTGACTCGGTTAAACGTCTGCCTTTGACTGAGGTCATGATTCCAGGGTCCTGGGATGGAGCCCTGCATCTGGCTCCTTGTTCTGCGGGGAGTCCGCTTCTCCCTTTGCCCCTCCCCCAGGTCATGCTCGCACTTTCTCTCTCTCTCTCTCCCCAAAATAAATAAATAAATAAAAATCAGTGATGAAATACAAAATGAGAATACATTATGTAGGATACTATACCTGGGAAGGAAAATGAATCTTTTTTTTTTTTTTTAAACCCTAGAAGGAAGTAGAGTGTTACCTAATTTCCTACGATTCCCTTTCATTGGAAGGTTTATTTCTGTTAGTTGCTGATTATCTTTTTTTATTTTTATTCTTTTAAAGATTTTATTTATTTGGAGAGACAGAGAGAGAGAGGGAGAGAGAGATGATAAAGAGAAAGAGGGCACAAACGGGGAGGGGCAGTGGGAAAGGGAGAAGCAGACTTCAACAAACTACACAATAATACATATTATTATACTAATATTTTATTATTGCTGAGCAGGGAGCCTGACAGACAGCAGGCTTGGATCATGACTTGAGCTGAAGGCAGGCACTTAACCAACTGACCCACTCAGGCGCCCTGCTGAATATCCTTTTTTAAAAATGATTGTTTATACAAAATTCCCTCATAGAGTAGGAAATTAGATTATATTTTATCCTAAGGATCTTAATTTTTATTGCATTTGTTTTGTAATGTTCACTTAAAGTTATTATCAGCTTTCACCCTCTCACTCCTCTATATCACAAACGAACTAAAAGATGTCTTGGCCTATAATCTCTTTTCTATAAATTTTACTCACTAACTCACTCACTCCTGCACCAAGCATCTTTTTAAACTATCTTTTATGCAGTGGTATGCAGGTAAATATTTAATAACTAGCTCTTGGGGAAAAGATTCGATTTGTAGTGTTTTGTGAATTCCACAGTGTAAATACTTCCACTAAGGCCAATTTCAAGTTACCAAAGTATGTCACTGAAAGCAGAGTTGAAAGAGAGGCACACAGGGCTCTCTCAAGCTATGATGCTGCTCTGTGATTACATCAGTGCTTGCATGATCCTAACACTGTACTAAGTACCAGGTTATGAAGACGACTAAAACTGTTCTGCTCTCAAGGAAGTCTCCTTCTACTAAGGAAGAAGAGTATGTGTAGTACATGACACTACTCATCTATTTTCCTCTGTAAGTTACATATTGGTTAAGCATGTGCACACTAGATGCTGACCTGCATCCTCTAACCCTGGGTTTGACCTTGGATTCCTTCAGCAAATTGTTTTCTCTTTACCATGTACTTCACAGTACATGTTCCATGTCTTATGCATAGAAGATACTCAATAAATGGTTGGTAAATCTAAAGAGCGAAATTGTTGAAAAGAGCTGTCATAATGCATTTATTCACTCTCCATTAAACAGCTGTTTAAAATAATATTCTGGAAACTCACTTTTTATGGATCCTTATTCACTTAATATCTTTGAGGCCACTTTTATTTTTTCCTTGGGAAGAAGAATTATATACTCATAAATAAAATAGACACAAAGAAAGGCATATTTCAGTCTTCGTTTTTGCTGTAGAGATCTTTTCTGTTTTATACACCTTAATTGGTAATACATAATTTATGAACTCACCTATGCGATTTCTTAACATACATTTATGTGTTTATTGCCAGAACTGGCATATCCCTACTACTTGTCTGAAACATGCTTTATTCAATCCCTATGGTTCTGGACAATGTGGCCAATCATAGTATCCATTCCCTCTCACGCAGGGAGAGATACCCAAACTGCATCCAATGGTAGTAGTCACATGGGAAAGACAAATGAGAGCAAGGAATAATCTACAGAAAGAAACATGTTTCAGGGAGATCACACTCCAATAAACACATTTATGAAGAAAAAGTGACTTTATCAATTCACTCACCAATTTAATAAATATTTGGTAAGCACCTTTAATGTGTAAGAATTGTAGTAAGTCCTGGGGATACACTGCTTAGAAAACAAAATATAGTCTCTGATTTTATGTGGAGGAGGAGAGATATTAATTGTACAACTTCATAAACAAATGAGAAATAAGTAGTATGGTGCCCAGAGGGAAGGGATAGTATGGAATATTTTAAGAATAAAATGTGTCTCCTGAATAAATGAGGAATGGGATAAGGGATGAAAGCTAAATAGAAATTATGTAAAGAGGAGGAGTAAGGCTCGGATACCCCAGAAAGAAGAAATAACATGCAAAGAGCCTATAGTGAGTCGTAGCAGGACACAGTCAAGTGTGTGAAAGGAGCCAGGCAAGGCTGGAGCACACACAGCTAGGAGAAGTGTAGTATTTGAGAATTCTAGAAATGTTGGCAGAAATCAGATCATATAGAGCTTTAAGATCTATAGCAAAGATTTTGATATTCATTTTAACGTTATGAGAAGCCACCGGAATAGCCACTGCAATTTACATTTTTATACTCCTGCTTTAAATATATATAGCCAGAAACCTGATAACTATATTTTTGTTCATTTTTAAATTGTGATATCAAAGATAACTTTATTGGTGCACTCAACACTATGTTTCATTATATTTTCATGAAGATGTATGTAGATCTAGTTCCTTCATTTTATCTGCCATTTAGAACTATATTATAAGAATATTTGGAACCTCTTAGATGATTACAAGTTTCTCTTTGATCTGTTAAATGGTAAATGTGTCAACCGGTTTTTTACTGTTAAAATATCATTGTATTTTAGGATAAATGTACCTAGCTATAACGTATTTTTTAATCAAACTGGTTATAATGTTGATATCTTATCAAAAATCATCTCTGTATTATGTTTATAGTAGCACTAAAATTTGTATTTTTCAAACTGTCTTGATCTGATTTAGGCCCAAGGTTATACTCACATTATAAAATTAGTATGAAAATGTTATTTCTCAAAGTATTGTCTCCCTCAAAAATTCTTAAAGATTTTAAATATTTTAAAATTCTAACTGTCTTATAAAACCATCCTATCTTGGTGTTGTCCCTCCCTACATGCTTTTTATTTGGAAAATTCTCAAACTGATAGAAATGTTGAAGCATTATTACAAAGAATATTTGCACACCCTTCAACTAGCTTCAT
Source organism: Enhydra lutris kenyoni (assembly GCF_002288905.1). Classification (NCBI taxonomy): domain Eukaryota; kingdom Metazoa; phylum Chordata; class Mammalia; order Carnivora; family Mustelidae; genus Enhydra; species Enhydra lutris. The sequence goes on from NW_019154142.1 coordinate 18,519,547, forward strand.
TGTTTAACATTTTGCCATATTTATTTCCTCTCTCTTTCAATTCTCACTCATCTGTTCTCTTCATTCTCTTTCCTCTCAGTCTCTCTTTTTAGCACAAAAGCATATTGCAGATATGATACCTCTCAGCTAAATATTTCAGTTTAAATATCTTAAGCAAAAGAGCATCTAATATGACAACAGTGCCATTATCATACCTCGAAAATGCAAGAATAATGGCATGTCATATACTATGGCTTTCATGTATAAAGTTATTTCAATTGCTTCCAAAATATATTTAAAATTGATTTTTTTTTTTTTTTTGAGCTGGGGTACAACCAGAGTTCATGCTATTGGCTATTACCACTGTGTAGTCTTCTTTAACCTAAAATTATCCCACTGACTTTGGATTCTTTAGTTCTTTGCTTTATTTCACAAAATCAAGGTTTTTTGAAGAGAATACAGTAACTTTTTTCATAAAATTACCCAAACTCTGTATTGAATTTCTCACAGTTAAGCTGAGGTTGAACATTTATGGCAAAACTACATAGGTAATGCTCTACATTTCTTATTGCATTATATTGGGAGTCAAATAATGTTAGGTTGGCAAATGGCAAAGCTATGTCTTACCACATGGCTAAGATGATGAGCTCTATGCTGTGGATGTACATTTTCCCCTGGTTACTTCTCTTTGTTGGCAAGGTACTGTTTTAATACAAGTTATTGGATAGAAAAACATTTGTGCCTCTGGTAATATACTGAAAGCTCAGCTCAGTTTCCCATCTTGTCTAGGATAAGACCTTGTCTCTGCTGTTAAAAACTCAGACCACTGTTGTACTTTTGGCCTAACTGCAGGAATATGGACCAGATTAATCTTCGAGACTGAAACAACAAGAAGAAAAAGAGAGCGAAAAAAATACATCAAACAACAGTTTAGACATCAGATTATCAGGCAGCACAGGACAGTGATCCCTGAGAGAGGATAAGAAAATAAGCCCCACAACTTTGTGCAGATTCCTACCAGGTGAAAGGTTGCAGACTGTAGCATGAGGAGGGGGAACCCCGGTGGACATGGTGGTCTTCCTCAGTTAAGGAGACAGATTTAGGAGTTCAGGGGAGCCAATAGGCTAGAGTTCTCAGGGATGAATTATTGAAAGGAAAGTATTTCACAGCAAATATCTGGAAATTAGCAGAAGGTCCCCTCAGTTGACTATAAATGAGCAAATATGTATGAGGAAACTCCCCATGGTGGGAAGAAGAACCACCCAAAAAGAAGAGAAGGAACAATTTCATATATGGTCACAAATAGTTTGTGTTCCACCAGACAGAATGGGAAAACATCTCATAAACAATGAGGCATTGTGAAGAGTATTCAAAAAAGCACTGGGAACAAAATTAGTACCTGAATAAAAGCTGTTCTGGTCTCATCTAACAAAATCTGAAAGCGAACCTCAAAAGGAAAAAAGTTAAACAGTTTTCAAATAACTTAGATGTGTGCTCCAGAATAAAGCTCAATGATGTTTATAGACAAGCAAAACTATTCAGTATCCAACAAAGCAAAAATTTATAATACTTGGCATCTAATTTAAAAAAAAAAAAAACCCAAGAGTGTGAGGAAGCAGGAAAAGAAGATGTTCCATATGTTTAATTAAGATAAGAAAATAACTAAGCATTTTAGAAACATGGAAGATTTTTTAAAAGACTCATATCTAACTTCTAGAGGCAAAACTTCAATTTTTGATATTAAAAAAATACACTAAATGGAATAAACCACAGATTAGGTACCACAGAAGACATGAGTGGAATTGAAGCTATAACAATGGAAACTATTTAGGATAGAACACAGAGAAAAATGAACAAGTCATCAGTAGCTCTGATAAACTTTAAGCCATCTAATATACATGTAGTAGGAGTCCCAAAAGAAAGGAGAGACAGAAAAAAAATTTGAAGAAATGTGAATGAAAACTTCTCAAAGGTGATGAAAGTAATAAATCTAGAGGACAAGAAGTCCAATGAATTCCAAGCACAAAAAATATGAAGAAAATTGTATCAAGGTATATCACAATGAAATTTCTCAAAAATGAAGATTTTAAGAGCAAAGAAATAGACATATCATGTATAAAAATAAAAATAAGAATTACAGCAGATTTTTCATCAGAAACAATAAAAACCCAACAACAGTGGAGAAACTCTTTAAAGTATCAAACCCCAAAATCTTATACTGAGAAAGAAATATCTTTGAGTAATCAAGACAAAATAAAGATTTTCTTAAAATCTTAAAAGCTATAACCTCCATCACCAACATCTTTATTACAAGTTATAATAAATGAATGTCTTTAACAGGAAAAAAGAAAATAAGATCCCAGATGAAAACTTGAATCTATACCAAAGTATGAAGAGCATCAGAAATAATAAACATATAGGTAAATAAAAAATAATTTTTTATTAATTTTAATCTCTACAAAAAGACATTCACTGGTTAAAGCCAAAACAAAAACAACATATTGTGGACTTATATGGGGAAATAAAATGTATCATAACAACAGCACAATAGTTTGTGGGGGAAAAACAGAAGTCTACAGTTGTAATGTTCTCATACTATATATAAAGTGATATAACATTACTTGAAGGTGGATTTTGATAAGTTAAAAGCATACACTATAAATTTTAGCTAATAAGCCAAAGAATTTTAGCTAATAAGCCAAGACAAAAATAGATGACAAAATGTATTCAAATAATCCAAAAGAGGGCAAACCTTTAACTTTAGCTTCTGAGTTTATGAGTGGCATTTTTCTCCATCAAGGAATGAGGGCTAGATCTTCAAAAAAGGTATTACAGGAATAACAAAAACTAAGAATTGATCTTCTTCCACATACATAATTGTTTGGCTCCTTTCTGATCACCATGTGTTGAGAAGGCCTGTGTCCCTCTGCCAGTTATATGGGAGGTGCAGGTGCTAACCAAAAATTGGCAGGCTGCACACTCCTGAATTGCAGGAAACCTATATTCTGTGACAATAGGATCCTGCTGCTGCCATGTGCCTTTTAATACCTGAATGCAGTCAGTCTGTTCTTTTTGTGTGAGGGCTAAAAAGAGAGGCCAAGTAGAGGAAAGTATCAATTGAGAAAATGCAAGTGTTCTTGATAGATGAAGATTTCTTAGTTTGAGATTAAAGGTTAGAAACAATGTCAAGAACTCAGTGGTTAAAAGGAGTTTTTCATTAAAAAAAATAAGTTGGGTTCCTAGTTTATGCTAATTCCAAAATTAAACTCCAGATGGATTATATTTCCTAATTATGAAAGGCAAAACCATACAGTCAATGGAAGAAAACGTAGGAGGATATTTTTCTGACCTTAAAATGGGGAAATATTTATTAAACAAATTACATGTAGCACAACTAAAGGTAAGAAACAAAAAAGGAAAAAAAAAACCTGATTGATTCTCTATGCGAAAATTAAGGATTTCTGTTCAAAGACAAGTTAATAGGTGACAAATTGAGGGAGAATAATTTCTAATCTGACACCCAGTGAACATTTATAGTAGAAAAGAAATAAAAACGGTGACACGTATTCTTTAAGCATTAAGGGAAGGGAAACAAACAATTATGTGGAGATAAATGAAAATGAAAGGAACACTGAATATGTCGAATTCCAAAAATAGAAATTTTGAAAATACTAAGTATTGTCAAGGAAGTATGAAGAGAGGTACCTTTTTTGCTCTCTGGAGAAGAGACTGGTATATTAAGTGTACACATGCAACCTGTGATTCAGAAGACTCTATACCTGGGTTTGCCCACGTTCTGATTCATGCTGCTTTTCCAGAGTAATTATTAATAATGCCCTTTTCCACTCTCAAAGTTATGTCAGTATGGACAATAAGTTATATGATTGTCCTACTGATGACTAAGCTATTCAATACCTGAGCTTCTGAAGGAAACTCACACAGGTCTATGAGAGGATATGTATGAATACATCCATCACAGTGTTGTCTGTGGTAGTCAAAAACTGAAGGCAACCTCGATGTCCATTTCTAGGTGAATGACTAAAAGATGCTTAAAGACTGCAAGCCACGAAAATACTAGCAATTAGAAACATTAGCTAGCTATGTATTGTGAAGGTAGAATTTATTTACAGCTGTACTGGAAAACTATTTCAGGAGCACCTGGGTGTCAGGTTTGGCCAAGACAAGGGCAGTGGGATTTATGACATATTGGAGACCCTCAGGGTTGGTTTCTTTTCTGGTGGTTGCAATTGATATACAGGGGTTTGATAAGCCTGGCTTATTTATGTGACAAACTAGAATTACCCTTAATTGTTAATGGCAAGATAAACTTTTTTCAGCATGTTCCTCAAAACTTTTCCAGTATCTACCATTATCCAGTTCCAAAGCCACTTCCAAATTTTAATATATTTGTTATAGCAGTACCACACTTCTGGCACCAATTTCTGTCTCAATCAGTTTGGGCTGTTATAAGATTGGTGCACTTATGAGCAACAGAAATGTATTTCTCACAGTTCTGAGGGCTGGAAGAATGAGATCAAAGTGCTCACAGATTTGGTGTCTGGTGAGGGTTGCTCCTGATTCAGGAAAAACAAAACAAATGAAAAAAATCAAACCAAACATCATCAAAGGGATGTAAAATGGCTTCCCTGGGAGCTTCTATTTTGAGCTTTCCCAATCATGGCACCTTGAACATGGGATGTCTCTGGGACCTCCAATTCTTGACTGCACTCTCTGTTGTTGTACTTGTATATTTTGTATTTAAATAAAAGTCTTAGGTGAGTATGCTCTGCGGAGTCTGATGAGTCTTTTCAAATAGCCAAACTAAATCTTTTTTTTTTCTTTTTTTTTTAAAGATATTATTTGTCTATTTATTTGACAGACAGATCACAAGTAGGCAGAGAGGCAGGCAGAGAGAGAGAGGGAAGCAGGCTCCCTGCTGAGCAGAGAGCCCGATGCGGGGCTCGATCCCAGGACCCTGAGATCATGACCTGAGCCGAAGGCAGCGGCCTTAACCCACGGAGCCACCCAGGCGCCCCCAAACTAAATCTTTTTAAGTAAAATAAGAAACTGAACAAAATACTATGCATCACAATGTCCTCTTGTAAATTAATTTAAAAATATGCACACATACAAAACTGTATATATTGCAAGAATACATATATAACCAGAAATATATGGTATATATCAAACATTAGAGTGAGTGTGGGGAATGGGAGGAAACAAATGGGGATCAGTGATCAGAACCTTGTAGATACTGGGACTATAATGTGCTGATAAATATAAGGAAAGGAACTTACAGAATCTGGAGCTTCAAGATAATTTCTGATTTATAAGCCCAAATCCTCTCCATTGAATGTATAAGTTTTATGACTTTTCTAGTACTAGTCAGGTTTGTCTAATTTCTATGGGACATGTGTTTGTATCTGTTAAGTGTCTAATTTGTTAAAAGCTGAGTATTAGAGTGGTCAGTTCCAAATGGGTGTGTAATAAAATTAACTTTGCGTTCTACAAAAAATGATCACTCACCTTAAAATCCAGCTAAGGTCAAGCTTTGATAAGTTTATTGATAAACTCTGAGAAATTAAGATAAACATTTTCTTTTTTTTCTTTTTTTTTAAGATTTTATTTATTTATTTGACAGAGAGAAATCACAAGCAGGCAGAGAGGCAGGCAGAGATAGAGAGAGGGAAGCAGGCTCCCTGCTGAGCAGAGAGCCCGATGCAAGTCTCGATCCCAGGACCCTGAGATCATGACCTGAGCCGAAGGTAGAGGCTTAACCCACTGAGCCAGTCAGGCACCTCAAGATAAACATTTTCAACTGACAAGGATGGTTAGGGGAAAAACAATTTTTGGCTTTAGTTCTTTATCCAAAACTCCTTTCTTCATCTGAAAGCTAGGTCTCATTTTAAAAAAGTACATAACACTTCTGAAATATACCAGATGGTCTTTCCAGGAAATTTAGGTTTTTTTATTCTTTTTTTTTTTTTTTTTTTTTTGACAGAATTCTCTGGGGAATCAACCCAAAATTATTTTGGACGTTAAAAGAAAATGGGAAGATATGATCTTCTATACACGCCTAATTTTTAGTGTGATTAAACACTTCAGTGTCTTATTTAAAATACTTTCAATGTTGCTATGTAATTTTTGGAAAAACAATCCCATCATCATGTGTAGAATTAAGAGGCCAAAGTCTTCACTATGTATCTATTGAATTGACAAGTACATACTGAAAGGTTAGAACTTAATTTTGGGAGTTATATAATGGCATGCGAGAAGTAATGTTTTCTCAAATTACTATTGCTCATCTCTGCTATGCTTAGCACATGGTAGACACTCCAGAAATAGTAGCCAAAAGAGTGCATGTATGAAAGTAAGAAGATGTTTCAGCTAAGTGAGAGAAAAATTAGTACATTACCTAATAGATTACTTAAAATATATGAAGAGTTATTTTGCCAAAAGAAGTCGAATTTGTTTTTTGAAGATCCGGTGATCAGGGCTCCAGTCAATGATGGTGACTCAAGAGAAGTAGAAGTTAACTCAGTATAAAGAACTCTTACATAATTAGAGCTTCTTTGAAAATGGAATGGAAACTTGAGGAGAGAGTGTGCTGCCTGATAATAAAGGGGTTCAAGTGGAAGTCCTGTGGTCACTCCACAAAGATGAAAGAGAAGTCACCAGAACACTGGATGAGAAGTAGAACTAGGTGACCTGTCATCAAAACAATTAGGCTGCCCTGTGTTCAAAGGTCCACTCTAAGTGATGTTTTCTGCATCTAGAAGCCAGAAGAGAATAAACAAATGGTCATCAGTTTCTTTTATATTACCTGCTACCCCAAAATATTATCTTCTGGTTTGTAATTTCATGATTTTGGCCTATCCTGGTTAATTAACAAAACGATTTATGGCAAAGCAAAGCCCTCGTGTGGGCTTATGCATTCTGAAATATTAGTGATATGTGGGACTCACATATTAATTTATTCTACAATTTTTTATTCAATAATTTTAAAAAATGCCCACTTTACTTTAGACCCTGGTGATACAATATTTGAACAGAAGAGACAAAATTTCTGCTCTCAGCTGAGTTTTGGTGAGAGAAAACAGGTAGCAGAACATCAAAAGATAAACAGAAAAATTTCAGAATGTAGTAAGTGAGGAGAATGGACAGTAAGGAGACAAAAGTGGAAACACTGAAACCAGCTAAGAAATTTTGGAAGAACTCTTATTTTTAGCACTTTGTTAGACTAAATAACCAGGAAAAAAAGACCCTCCTTGTTAATGCAACCAAGAATATTAACTGTCTAAAAACAGACAAACAAACAAACAAACAAAGTAGGTAAGTAAAATATGTAGAATTCTGTTTGAAGAAAATTATAAAGCTTTATTAAAAGACATGAAAAATATCCTAAATAAATGGAGAGTTATACCATGTTATTGAATAAGTATAAATATATTAAGGATGTAATCTTTCCCAAACTGGATTATAGGTTCAATATAATTTTCTTTAAACTTAAAGGATTTTTTTTAAGAAAACCAAAAACTATTTAAAATGTATATAGATGAATAAAGGGACAAGAATAGCCAAGACTCTTCAGAGGAAGCATCAGGTGAAGAAACTTGCTATACAAAACACCAAGACATATTATTATAAAGCCTTAGCTATATAATTAAGGCAGTGTGGTATTTGGGATAGAAATAGCCAACAGAAGAAAATAATCTAAAAATAGATCCACACATGTATGGATACTTGATCTATTATGTTAGCAGTCACTGGGAAAGAAAGACTGCTTAAGGAATAATGTTGGAATCTGACTATCTGTTCAAAAGGAAAAATAAGTTTAAATCCCTACATATGCGATTTCACAAGGATTGTCCTAAGAGATATTAAAATTTAAATATGTATGGTAAAACTTTAAAAGTTTTAGAAGATGATATAGAAGAAAATCCTTAAGAATCAACGTTTGGAAACATTCTTTTAAGGAAGCTCAAAAGAAATCAAGATCCCAAAGAAAAAAAATACTAATGTTTGGCTGAATTATAGTGATTTTTCCTATCAGAAGATAGCATAAAACTAGCAAAAGGATAAGACCAGAATTGAAAGAAAATATTTATAATTATATTGGACAAAAATACAAATGTCAAATTTCTACAATCAATAATTATAAGACCATCAACAACACAAAAATGTTTAAATGACCAAATATGCATTTTAGATAAGAGGAAACATGAATGGCCATAAATACAAGAAAGATGCTCAACCACATTAGTAATCAGGAAAATGCTAATTGTAACTTACAAACGGATGTCTCCTTACACTCTTTACACCCTTCAGATGGGTAGAAATTTAAAAATTAGACCTAATAATAAGCATTGATGAGGTAGTAGAGCAGCAGTAATTCTCATCCACTGTCATGGGAGAGTAAATCAGCACAAACAGTTAAATGGTTTGGCTTAATCTACTGTATTTGAATATTCAAAAACCTCAGGACTTAGTTCCTACACTCTAGGTATGTTCTTTGGAGAATCCCCAACGCATACTTATAATAGATTTATGTCTATTATGTAGCAGCATTGTTTTTAATGAAAAATGATAAAAATAAAACATCAAGAAAAATCTGAAAACCATTCAAATCTTCACACAAATTGTAATCAATATGCAAATTGTGAGATACTAAAACAATTGCCTCGTGTAAAGCAGTAAAAGTGCATGAACTACAAATGTACATAGCAATACAGACAAATATCCCAAACAAGATATTGAAAGAAAGCAGGTTGCAGAAGAATATGTACCATACAACTCAATTTGTGAAAAGTTCAAAAACAAAACTAAACCATGTATTATCTAGGATGAATATATATAGAAAGGAAAAAAAATTAAAAAGCCATAAATTATGAGCATATGAGTACTAGTTACCTGTAGGAAAAATGATGGACAAATTGATCAGTAAGGACATTCAAGGTAATAAATTCCTATGTTCTATTTCTGAAGTTGGATGTTAATTGACAAGTATTTCCTAAACTTTATATATATATTTATTTTTTATATTTCTTTTGAAATATTCCATAGATATGGACACAAAATAAAAATAAATGACTGTAGTTTGATTAGAATTCTAGCAATGAGGATAGAGAGAATGAACATATTTGATGCCTGTTTTGGTTTTACTGTTGATAAGATTTTATAACAAGTTGTACATACAAAATGAGTTAAAAAGTGGTATCAAGGAAGAATCTCAGATTTGGGACTTGAAAAAACAGTACATATTCCCACTGGTCATTCAGATGAGGAACATGTTTACCACAGAAATAAGATTTCTGATCTGGACATGCCATTTTTGAGATGTCTAATATACATATCCAAGATGTTAAGCTGGCTGTTAATTACATGAGACAAGATTTATCTGGGCTGGTGATACAAATTTAGGAGTCAAGGGCATATGAATGGCATTCATATTAAACAATGGAACTAGATTCGATCTTCAGGAAAGAGAGTGGATTTTAAAAGAAGGCAATGTGTGACCAAGATTTGGCCACTCTAACTATTCAAGGTTGAATATATGAGATATATTAATTTTAATAGTCATTGAAACACAAACCATGAGAGACTGTGGACTCTGAGAAACAAACTGAGGGTTTTGGAGGGAGTGGTCGGGTGTGGTGAGCCTGGTGGTGGGTATTATGGAGGACACATATTGCATGGAGCACTGGATGTGGTGCATAAACAATGAATTTTGGAACCATGAAAAAAAATAAAATAAAAATAAGTAAATACCTTATTTGGGGCAACCTTAATTTTCTCAATACAGTGATTTATTTGCAATAATTTACCTTAAATTTATTTTTGGAATAGGCAAAGTACACATATATTTAATAAATAAGCAAATGAATTGTTTATTTTTGTTTCACTTCAGTCCATTATTCTTTCACTGAATTGGTTTTAGGCATAGAAAAGAGCAACTTAAAATTTCATTTTATTGATCTCCTCACTGTTCTTAAGTAAGGTCTCCAAAAATGAGTCCCAGATTCTACAGGAGTATTAAGGAAGTTATTCATAAGTACACTTAAATATTCTCCTATAAATAACAATTTTTCAAAAATTAATGTCATAATTCCAGCTTTTGTTTTAGAAGTATAATTAAGTTCTATTTATGAGAATTACTAACAAATAGATCACAATAACAGGCATAAATAAAGGTTAAATATTTGTTCCATGAAGATTTTATCCATCATGGTTTGTTTAGATACAATTTTAAAAATAACTTAAGGGCATAAATACATGCAAATTTGTGTTTCTTTTGATATTTAATAGCCTAGATTTATTCTAATTCTTTTTTTATAATTTTTTATTTTTTTATTAACATATAATGTATTATTAGCTCCAGGGATACAGGTCTGTGAATTGCCAGGTTTACACACTTCATAGCACTCACCATAGGATTTATTCTAATTCTTAAAGTAAAACATTAACATTGACAAATACACTGTTGTAAAGGTGAGGGGCTTTCTTTTTGGTGAAAATCGTAACTTGTTTATCCATTTTTTATAGCTCAATCCATTTTTGTTTTCCCACAATGACCTTTCATTTTTTCAGAGTTCACTAAATTTAGCAACTAGTTTTTTTCCTAAAATATTCAAATACATCTTGTCATTCTTATTATGCTGATGGACTTCATAGTAAACTTCCTCACACTTCATAGTAGCTTCTTATCTTAGGACAGTTTTTAGTACCTTCACACAAGTTATGGACTGAAATTCCAGTTCTGGTTATCTTCCATTTTTGTTGAGTTCATATTTTTACAATAGAAATACACTGTATAATGACAGAATTTGTCATCTTAGATATCCTCAGCAACATTTGTCTATATATTAGAAGGCATATGGATTGTGCTATTATCTGGAAAATGAATAAATAAATATTCTATTATAATGTGGATTTATTTCATGTACTTATTTTCTCTTCTTCCATTAACCTCACCAAAATGATTTCAAAGGAATAAAAAGTTTTAAATACTCAAAGACAAGGAGTATTTAAACAGAGAAGGAAAACAGAAGAAACAGGGAAATAGAGAAGATTATCAGCAGCTGAGAGATTTCAATAATTTCAGGAGAAACCAGAAAATAATTAGAAGAGTAATAACTGACTTAACCTCACAGAGGAAGCCTCCATCTAAATGACAGAACAAAGAATGAATGATAAGAAGCTTGTATCTGTAGTACCTGGAAAGCTCAGTATTTGGAAGCACAGGGTATTTTGGAAATTTGAAGTTATTGAAGACAGATAGTTGAAAGAATGTATGTAGATTTAATGTTTTCTAGTCCCCCTTCTCCACTCTTAAAATCAAGGTGACTACCAACAAGGAAAACAAACCAAATGCATATTTTCAAAAGAAATAAAACCACAGGGTGCCTGGGTGGCTCATTTGGTTGGGTGTTGAACTTTTGGTTTTGGCTCAGGTCATGATCTCAGGGTCATGGGATCAAGCCCCATACCAGCCTCCATGCTCAGCATAGAGTCTGCTTGAGGTTCTCTCTCTCCCTCTGCCCCTGCCCACACTCATGTTCTCTCTCTAATAAATAAATAAATTACATTTTTTTAAAAGACCACAATGCCTCTGAACATGGGGACAAAATCAAAGCAAACCAGTGAAGAAGTGAGGTGAGGATCAGGGTTAAATATTGGGATGCTATTGAGGGGTCTGAAGTTGTAATGGTGGGATCCATTGATCCCAGGCCTCCTGTCCCAGGGATATGGCTCCCATGAAGAAGATTGAGGGAACTTCTTCACAGAAGCTGAATATTTAAGAGTAGGGAACAGAATCTAAATATTGATGTCTTTCAATGAAAAGACCACCTCCTTGATTACTCATACCCAACAAATTCTATCCATACACTAAGAACTTTAATTGTCTTTGGTCAGCCTTACTTTCAAATATGAATGAATAACTAAGGATCATGGGACATTTGGTTAGCCTCTAATATGAAGAAAAACAAAGTTAGCACACTGGAAAAAAGCTCATGGGATAAAAAGTATGATGAATATCTCAGAATTATAAAAGAAGATGTATCTATGAAAAAAAAAAAAAGCAGAATATTGTAAAGCTAGAGAAGCCAAAGAGCAAGAAAAAGTCCTTGGAGATATTTCCAAAATTAAAATTGCAATAGAAACTTAGGAAAACAAATTTACAGGAATCTCTCAGAATAAAGAATAAAAATAAAAGGAAAAAAGTTGGAATGGAAAAAAAATAGATTCAATTCTGAAGGTCCAGCATTGATTCAAAAGCATTCCAGAAATCGAATAAAACGGAAATAATTTAAAAACTATTTTTAAAAACAATAAAATAACTAGGGACATGATTGCAGGCATTCACTGAATCCCTAAGATGACAATATTATAAAGAAATTAAAACAACTGTGCATTGTCTTGAAATTTCAAAACCTAAGGATAAAGAGTAAATAATCAAGACTACAAATGGTGTGTGGAGCAGATCACATAAAAGGAAACAGAAAAAAAGAACAGCTTCTGAATTCTCAACAATGAACACTGGATATCAAGAGACATTAAAATACGAGGGGAAATGACTGTCAGCAGGGATTTCTACAGTCAAATTATTAGCTGAGTCTGATGGGGAAAAATAGGTAGAAGGAAAATTTACAATAATTAGAGCTTGTAATATCAGCAGTTCAGGTAAAAGGGACGTGTGTGTGTATGGAGTTGTAAGAATCCTGATCTCAGTTACCATAACACAGAGTCAAAAATTAACGTAAACATTGATTAATTCATTGCAACATAAGGAAATTGTACTACAACTGTGTCTGATATTGTATATTTATGAGCATTGCATCTCTGGGCTACCAATCTAGGGAAAGATAAGGACTGGGGAGGGAATTATAGTTTTCTTTACAAGACTTGTACTATTCAATGGTTTTAAGCTCTGTTAGCATATTGCTTGTATCAAAATTTTACAGATTAATAAAATTCAGAATGAAGAGAAGCATTAGTGAACTAATAATTAAGATTTTCTTATTATGGTCTATTTGTTTATATGAATATAAACCTGACAAAGTGTTCCAATTTGTGAAGCAAGGTCAACAATATTTGCTGCTGAGCACTTCATGTGGTTGCTTTGAGAACTAAATAACTACTATTACAAGCACTTCAACTGTCCCAGGGGAAATAATAACCCAAATACAAAACAACGTTATAACATGCCTTCTAAATTTTCATTTTATTAGGAGTTAAGTATTTATATTTTCATATGCCAAACAGTATAATCCATTGTTAATAATTTAAGCATTTATCTTATACTTATGAAGCCAATGCCAGGTATGTGTGTCAGTTGCAGCAGTTCAATTTTCTTTTCTTTTTTTCTTTTTTTTAAGATTTTTTATTTATTTATTTGACAAAGAGAGAGAGAGAGATCACAAGTAGGCAGAGAGGCAGGCAGAGAGAGAGGGGGAAGTGGGCTCTCTGCTAAGCAGAGAGCCTGATGTGGGGCTCGATCCCAGGACCCTGAGATCATGACCTGAGCAGAAAGCAGAGGCTTAACCCACTGAGCCACCCAGGCGCCCCCAGCAGTTCAATTTTCAAATAAAAACATGGAAGATCCGTTTGCCAGTTCTATCCCAAGTAATGAAATCCTAAATACAGGTACCCCCTGCCACTATCTGAAAGCTTGCTTTATGCCACTTTGCTTTTATGAAAGACTTACACTAGCATTTGTTTTCACTAACCAAAAGAAATCTGAAGGGGATTTTTGCATTTATGGAAGAGTAATTGCTTCTTTGGTTTATGCCATTTTGGCTTACAAAAGTTTTCATAGGAACACATCTTTTTTTAAAAAAAAATTAAGATTTATTTATTTGAGAGAGAGAGAACAAATGAGAGGAAGGGCAAGGGGAGAGGGAGAGAGAGAACATCAAACAGACTCCCTACTGACAGTGGAGTCCCTATGTGGGGCTCAATCCTAGGACTTTGAGAGCATGACCTGAGCTGAAATCAACAGTCTGATCCTTAACCAACTGAGTCACCCAGGAGCCCTATCTACTATCCATCCTTCCAACAGGCATAGCTAAAAAAACAATTTTAGGTGAAAACCCAAAGTATGTCCATAGTTGCCTCCTTGGATGAAGAAAGACTAATTTATATTCGCAGGGTAGGAATAAATAAATTCCGCAGTCACTTGAAAGCTCACAGGTAATTTTCCAGATTACCAGTAATACTGTGTATTAAGTGAACCTGCTATCCTTGACATTTTGTAAAGATATTTTAATAATTGTTGGTTTTTCCTCTTTTAGACCCCAATTGTCTCCCCACAAATAGTCTTCCTATATTTACTGGAATCTGAACATCAACTTAAAAATAATAGCACTTGGAGAAATTGTAAGCCTTCTGTATTTGGTACCTGCTCCTGATGGAAGGAACTGAAAATCTGTGCTGTTTCTGAATCCTACTGAAGTGCAATCTACCACAGAACTGGCTGTCCTGAGTCGCAACTCACTTCAGACCACCTTCCCAGACATTTCATTATTTATAGTAAATAATAGGCCAGTGACACAGTGTGAATAGCATAGCTTGTGTAAGTATCCTTTTCTGGTATATTTTAAGAGGTTGAAGAACAAAGGCTGCTCTAACAACAGACTATTTGGGGCTATAAATATTTGTTAATACCTACTGCAAAACATGTAGGAGGAGAAAAGAAATGTCATTCTCTTAATTAACTCAATGCACATATTAAACTTTAGAATCCTATAGGAATCTTTCATTGAGATACTGTCAAATCAGTCAGTGGACTTACATTAAAATGAAATTCACGGAATCAGCTGACATTGATTCAACTGATGAAGCAACAGACTGGGTAAGATTGGCAGTGTGAAAAGTCTAAAGGTTTAAAATGTGTTTTGGTTCCATTAGATTCACTTATACATTTACATTACAAGAATATTCTAGGCTTCACAATATATGACCCATTAATTCTTTCAAAATATAATGAAATGAAATTATTAAAAGTTAAGAAAATAAAAATTATACAGGACTTGAGTTTTCATATTTGCCAAGCCTCCTTCTGCAAGAAAGAAAACTCATATTGAAAAGTGGGATTCATTTCTGAAGCACAGAATTTCCATCATTTTCCTCCTAAATGCTAAATATGAAAGAAAAAGTTAAGATGTGAGGATTTTCATGCTCTCTCAAGTTTCCTTTACATCAAATCCTGGTCAATGACTTTGTCACTTGTTAGTTGTGTATCCAAGGAGAACATGCAGTCTTGATTTTTTCCTGCTGTTTAAAATTTTCACCATCATTAGTTTCAAACTTGGCTCCTGATACAGCCCAATTTTTTTGTTGTGTTTCTGATTTATGTGATGTAGTAGCTTTTTGCTAATGCTGAGTCTTCTTCACGGGACAGATTACATATATATGTATATGCATATACAAATATACATATTTTACATATATATACACACTGTCTAGAACTAAAATCTAATCTATGGTTATATTTTATATGGTTTTAATATTTGACTTAATTACATGAGCAAATTTTTAGTGGTGAAAATAATATTCTTCTAAGAAATATGGTTATGAGGGTTGACTACATTATTTTTAAATACCCTGTTTTTGACCTCCAATATTGAAAAGAACGAGAGGCTCTTTCTGAAATGTTTTTTAAGGAAATCCCCATGGAGTACTAGGTGAGATCAATTAGATCCCATTTGTTTTACAAAGAAGAAAAGTGACATGCCAGAAGGTTAATTTTAGTTTCTTCCAAGAGACATAATTGAACAAAAATCTGACTCTTAACTAGATATTGATAAACTAGGCATTTTTGGGAAATTCATGTTCACAACTCAGTCTTTCTTTCACTATACCATTTGCCTGCCTTCCAAGAAATGACTGATTTTAAATGCTATGTTTGTATTTTAATAAACCAAAGAAAACAGATATCATCACGTTCTGTGTAAACTGTAGTGCTAATGGTCCCTCTGCCGCTGCCACGCAGGCAGCATTCTCAGGGCTGGGGACAGTGTGAATGTTGTGTGGTACAAGATACATTTTATGCAAAAAACCAACTACTGCAAATATTCACCAAGATAATAGAATAATAAGTTCTCAGAGCTGGAAGGGACTCTAGGAACAATCTGGGCAAATTGTTTGCAATGTTTACACAAGTAAAGATTCTTTCATTATTTCAACCACAGATTCCAAATTTCATAGGATTTAAAATCAGTGAACAAGCCGCAATGTGGACTGTTTTTTTTTTTTTAATAGAAATAATCATATGGAGTTTTAATTTAGTTTGAAGAACTCCATCACTACCTTGGAGGGCCTGGGTTGGGAATGAATGAGTTAGCTTCATTGTCTCACTCTACCGATGATAGAAGTTGTACCTGTAGTGCATGAGGGTCGGTCAAGGTTACAAAGAGAGTAGCACTGGAGAGAGGTTATAAGCAGGACGGATTTGGGAAAGCATCAGCTCTGATCCTTCATTTGCACTTCTTCCTCACCATGTCCTCTTTAATGTTGGTGGATCTGACTGTCCATTCTAGTGCCTGCTTCTTGTGCTGTGCAAAACTTTTAATTAACATCTACATACTGTTGATACTCAATCCATTTCTCTAATCTGACCTCACTCTTGATATTCAAACCCACATTTCTTACATTGAATACTACCCATGCATGGGATGTTAGGTTTTTAGTTGACTTGTATGTGTATCAGCAATACCATCCTTCCTCTGTTCAATACTTTTCAAGAAGCAATACAAATTCCATCTTCTGTGAAATGTCTCCTGATTTCCATCTTTCCACTATGTCCAGGAAAAGAATGTGTTCTTTCCTGTGTTTATGTTAGTAGGTATAATATTGGTCTTCATGGGGTGCCTGGGTGGCTCAGTGAGTTAGGCTTCTGCCTTCGGCTCAGATCATGATCTCAGGGTCCTGGGATGGAGCCCCACATCGGGCTCTCTGCTCAGCAGGGAGCCTGCTTCCACCTCTCTCTCTGCCTGCCTCTCTGCTTACTTGCGATCTCTCTGTCAAATAAATAACTAAAATCTTAAAAGAAAAAAAAAAAGAAGTTACAACATTGGTCTTCTTTTCTAATTGTTTGTTCATTTGTGTCTCTCTAACCAGATGGAAAGACTCCGAAAGGTAAGAAGAGTCTGTTGTTCACCTTTGTAACTGCAGAGCCTACCACCATCTGGCTTCACTGTGCCTGCCAGATACAGGTTTATGTGTGATATGTAATTATGTTCTGCTCATCACACTAAAATATCTGTTTTCCAGTTTTCGATGACTTCAGAGTAACCATAAATTTTATTTAGCTACATTTGTGCATTTCTTTTGTACAGCAAAATATTTTCCTTAAAATATAGTATAAAATAACAGTTTCAGAAAAATCTTATCTTTCACCACTGAGCAGGCCATTGAATTTCACTTTTCAGAGAAAAAATGTGGTCCTTTTATGATAAATTATGGCAAACAAAAGACATTACAGAAATAACTAAGTTAATACCATTTTGAAGTACGTACCAAGCTTACAGAAAATTGAGGGAAGGACCACTAATTTTCAACATGATCTTCTCTGTTAATTTTTTTAAAGATTCCAATTTTGGGTACATTGAGAAATAACTCTTGTTTTTCAGTATATTCAACAAGGATATATCTATAAGACAATCTACTAGATGGCTGCAGGAAATAACAGGTGTAAGATATAACTTTCTACATTGTCAGGTGAATTTAATGAACATCTCACATGCTTGCAACTAGCTGTTAATAAGCCCTGGTTTCTTAGAAAAGATATATTAGAAATAAAGAGGAAGTATATGGCAGTCGTTCTGAGTTTGGGATTTGTAGTCAGTTGAGTTTGAATCTTTACTCTGCCAATTGCAGCTATGTGACCTTGGGCAAGTTAATTAACCTCTCTAAACCCGTAGCTTCTCATTAAAAATGAAGCTTATAATTGAATCTGCTTTATAAAGTCATCGAAATGATTAAGTAGAATAATGCATGGAGAGGATCTTGTGCCACAGTTATATAGTAACAATAAATGAAATTATTATTGTTGCTGTAACTGTGAAGTGGCTGTTACTGGAATTATGGTCACAGAAATTAAAGAATGGAAAGGACTTTAGTGATAACTTAAAAACAAATCCCTTTTATTTTACTGTTGAGGAAACTAAAGTTTAGAACAACTCTGAGTCTTGCTCAAGTCTGTTTATGCAGCCATGGTTAAACTGTCAAAGCTTCCATGTGTCTGGAATTGTAGCCCAGTGCTTTTGATACTTTCCAGTAAAATGAGTACTATGCTTCATTTTCTACATAATTGGTTTTCCATAAACAAAACTGTTTTCACTTCCAGATTATTTTCTTGTGATCTTTCATTTGATTGAAGAAAAGTAGTAGAAAATTAATAATCATGATATTTGGGCAAATGTGTGAGAATTGTTTTGAATGCTTAAATTCACATCTTGTTTTTCATCCGCTTTCTCACAATTCCCACATCCCAAAACACACAATCTCCTGTCAGCCAACTAGAACCAATCCCACCTGAAGTAGTTTGCTTCCAGAGACAGATGCACATGCATCCTCATGAAGGGTACTGTTCTGGGACTTGTTCCGCTAGAGCCACACCCCTTACCTTCAGTTCCTCTTACAGACACATCAGCTGTCAGAATTTGACCACTTGTTCTGATTCTGGAGACTCTTCCACTACCTTTCAAACATCTTAATTACTTTAAATTCGTTCATAAAATACAAAAGTGTATCTCAAAGAATTTTTACTCTATGTGTATAAACTACTTTAATTGACTGGCATTGTTTCAGATCATTTTTTGTCAAGTAATTTTGGAAAATGCTTACATTTGTTTTAGTCTGGAGAGTAATATTAAACAGATATACTGAATTTAAGTGAGCAGGCTAATAGCTATCTGACAAACCTCTAATTACATACATTTCAATTTTTCTGTTTAGATCATTGTATTAACAAAGCAATGCATAAATCAGATCCTCCTGCAAAAGTGGTTGAAATATCTATGATATATTACATATGTCTTAGTTTAAATCAAATTGCTTATATATTTCTGCATCTAGCTTTTTACTCAAAATTTTATCATGATTCCCATGTAATTATGATTTTAATGCCTGTATAAATTTGCATAATATGGATTGCCATAATTTACTTTTCTTGTTTTGTGTGGCATTTAGATTGCTTCCAGTACTTTGCTATTATAAACAATGTTTCAATAAGTGCTGTATACTTAAATAAATGGTTTTTTAAAATTTCAATTTCCTTAAAATAGCTTTATAGAAATATAATTACAAAGACAAAGAACATTAACATCTAAAGCATATTATTCTTTTTGTCAAATATAACAAGATAAGTGGCCCTTATATATCCATTAATCAAAAAAGGAAAAGAATGTTTCTCATTGTGCTTTTTATTTATATATCTTTCATTATTAATAAAGTTGAATATTCTATATTCCATTAGCTATTATGTTTCTAAGTTAATAAATATAATTATGAACTGTGCTCATAGAGATTCTTTATATTTAATTGCTTTCTGAGTTTTAATTATTTTTTAATGTGCTTTAATAATTTGTTCTATCTAGCTATTTACTCATCTTTCTCCAAATCACTTTACCAAAGGTTGTTTGGTTATATGAATTTTGGGATAGATTTTTAAATTTCCTTAAGTTATCTTACTTAGTTTTTGATTGAAATTAAGTTAAATATATAAACAAATCTGATATCAAATATTGTTCACAATCTTCCCATTCAAGAATGTGTTTATTCATTCCATTAAGCCAAACAAAATATTATAGTTATCATTTATTTCTTTTTAAGGTGATTCTTAGTGATCATATTTCTCATTTGTTTCTGTAAATGAAGTCATTTTTCTACTGTAATTTCTTTTTATATATTTATTTATTTATTTGGGTCACTTATTTAATTTATTTATTTTTTAAAAAAACATATATTTTTATCCCCAGGGGTACAGGTCTGTGAACTGCCAGGTTTACACACTTCACAGCACTCACCATAGCACATACCCTCCCAAATGTCCATAACCCCACCCCACCCAACCCCCCTCCTCCCATCAACCCTCAGTTTGTTTTGTGAGATTAAGAGCCACTTACGGTTTGTCTCCCTCCCAATCCCATCTTGTTTCATTTACTCTTCTCCTACCCCCTAAACCCCCCATGTTGCAACTCCTCTACCTCATATCAGGGAGATCATATGATAGTCGTCTTTCTCTGATTGACTTATTTCGCTAAGCATGATACCCTCTAGTTCCATCCACGTCATCGCAAATGGCAAGATTTCATTTCTTTTGATGGCTGCATACTATTCCATTGTGTATATATACCACCTCTTCTTTATCCATTCATCTGTTGATGGACATCTTTGCATAGTTTGGCTATTGTAGACATTGCTGCTATAAACATTCGGGTGGATGTGCCCCTTCGGATCTCTACCATTGTATCTTTAGGGTAAATACCCAGTAGTGCAATTGCTGGGTCATAGGGTAGTTCTATTTTCAACATTTTGAGGAACCTCCATGCTGTTTTCCAGAGTGGTTGCACCAGCTTGCATTCCCACCAACAGTGTAGGAGGGTTCCCCTTTCTCTGCATCCTCGCCAGCATCTGTCATTTCCTGACTTGTTAATTTTAGCCATTCTGACTGGTGTGAGGTGATATCTCATTGTGGTTTTGATTTGTATTTCCCTGATGCCGAGCGATATGGGGCACTTTTTCAAGTGTCTGTTGGCCATCTGGATGTCTTCTTTGCAGAAATGTCTGTTCATGTCTTCTGCCCATTTCTTGATTGGATTATTGTTCTTTGGGTGGTGTTGAGTTTGCTAAGTTCTTTATAGATTTTGGACACTAGCCCTTTATCTGATATGTCGTTTGCAAATATCTTCTCCCGTTCTGTCAGTTGTCTTTTGGTTTTGTTAACTGTTTCCTTTGCTGTGCAAAAGCTTTTGATCTTGATAAAATCTAAATAGTTCATTTTTGCCCTTTCCATTGCCTTTGGCGATGTTCCTAGGAAGATGTTGCTGCAACTGAGGTTGAAGAGGTTGCTTGCATGTGTTCTCCTCAAGGATTTTGGATTCCTTTCTCACATTGAGGTCCTTCATCCATTTTGAGTCTATTTTCGTGTGTGGTGTAAGGAAATGATCCAATTTCATTTTTCTGCATGTGGCTGTCCAATTTTCCCAACACCATTTATTGAAGAGGCTGTCTTTTTTCCATTGGACATTCTTTCCTGCTTTGTCGAAGATTAGTTGACCATAGAGTTGAGGGTCTATTTCTGGGCTCTCCTTTCTGTTCCATTGATCTATGTGTCTGTTTCTGTGCCAGTACCATGCTGTCTTGATGATGACAGCTGTGTAATAGAGCTTGAAGTCCGGAATTGTGATGCCACCAACTTTGGCTTTCTTTTTCAATATTCTTTTGGCTATTCGAGTTCTTTTCTGGTTCCATATAAATTTTAGGATTATTTGTTCCATTTCTTTGAAAAAAATGGGTGGTACTTTGATAGGAATTGCATTAAATGTGTAGATTGCTTTAGGTAGCATAAACATTTTCACAATATTTATTCTTCCAATCCAGGAGCATGGAACATTTTTCCATTTCTTTGTGTCTTCCTCAATTTCTTTCATGAGTACTTTATAGCTTTCTGTGTATAGATTCTTAGACTCTTTGGTTAGGTTTATTCCTAGGTATCTTATAGTTTTGGGTGCAATTGTAAATGGGATGGACTCCTTAATTTCTCTTTCTTCTGTCTTGTTGTTGGTGTAGGGAAATGCAACTGATTTCTCTGCACTGGCTTTATATCCTGACACTTGACTGAATTCCTGTACAAGTTCTAGCAGTTTTGGAGTGGAGTCTTTTGGGTTTTCCACATATAGAATCATATCATCTGCGAAGAGTGATAGTTTGACTTCTTCTTTGCCGATTTGGATGCCTTTAATTTCCTTTTGCTGTCTGATTGCTGAGGCTAGGACTTCTAGTACTATGTTGAATAGCGGTGGTGATAATGGACATCCCTGCCGTGTTCCTGACCTTAGCGGAAAAGCTTTCAGTTTTTCTCCATTGAGAATGATATTTGCGGTGGGTTTTTCATAGATGGCTTTGATAATATTGAGGTATGTGCCCTCTATCCCTACATTTTGAAGAGTTTTGATCAGGAAGGGATGCTGTAATTTGTCAAATGCTTTCTCAGCATCTATTGAGAGTATCATATGGTTCTTGTTCTTTCTTTTATTAATGTGTTGTATCACATTGATTGATTTGCGGATGTTGAACCAACCTTGCAGCGCTGAAATAAATCCCACTTGGTCGTGGTGAATAATCCTTTTAATGTACTGTTGAATCCTATTGGCTAGTATTTTGGTGAGAATTTTTGCATCTGTGTTCATCAAGGATATTGGTCTGTAGTTCTCTTTTTTGATGGGATCCTTGTCTGGTTTTGGGATCAAGGTGATGCTGGCCTCATAAAATGAGTTTGGAAGTTTTCCTTCCATTTCTCTTTTTTGGAACAGTTTCAGGAGAATAGGAATTAGTTCTTCTTTAAATGTTTGGTAGAATTCCCCCGGGAAGCCGTCTGGCCCTGGGCTTTTGTTTGTTTGGAGATTTTTTTTTTTTTTTTTAAGATTTTATGTATTTATTTCAGAGAGAGAGAGATCATAAGTAGATGGAGAGGCAGGCAGAGAGAAAGAGAGAGAGAGGGAAGCAGGTTCCCTGCTGAGCAGAGAGCCCGATGTGGGACTCGATCCCAGGACCCTGAGATCATGACCTGAGCTGAAGGCAGTGGCTTAACCCACTGAGCCACCCAGGCGCCCAGTTTGGAGATTTTTGATGACTGTTTCAATCTCCTTACTGGTTATGGGTCTGTTCAGGCTTTCTATTTCTTCCTGGTTCAGTTGTGGTAGTTTATATGTCTCTAGGAACGCATCCATTTCTTCCAGATTGCCAAATTTGTTGGCGTAGAGTTGCTCATAGTATGTTCTTATAATTGTCTGTATTTCTTTGGTGTTCGTTGTGATCTCTCCTCTTTCATTCATGATTTTATTTATTTCGGTCCTTTCTCTTTTCTTTTTGATAAGTCTGGCAGTGGTTTATCAATCTTATTAATTCTTTCAAAGAACAAGCTCCTAGTTTCATGGATTTGTTCTATTGTTTTTTTGGTTTCTATTTCATTGATTTTTGCTCTGATCTTTATGATTTCTCTTCTCCTGCTGGGTTTAGGGTTTCTTTCTTGTTCTTTCTCCAGCTCCTTTAGGTGTAGGGTTAGGTTGTGTACCTGAGACCTTTCTTGTTTCTTGAGAAAGGCTTGTACCGCTATATATTTTCCTCTCAGGACTGCCTTTGTTGTGTCCCACAGATTTTGAACTGTTGTGTTTTCATTATCATTTGCTTCCATGATTTTTTTCAATTCCTCTTTAATTTCCTGGTTGACCCATTCATTCTTTAGAAGGATGCTGCTTATTCTCCACGTATTTGGGGTCTTTCCAAATTTCCTCTTGTGATTGAGTTCTAGCTTCAGAGCCTTGTGGTCTGAAAATATGCAGGGAATGATTCCAATCTTTTGATACCAGTTGAGACCTGATTTAGGACCGAGAATATGATCTATTCTGGAGAATGTTCCATGTGCACTAGAGAAGAATGTTTATTCTGTTGCTTTGGGATGGAATGTTCTGAATATATCTGTGATGTCCATCTGGTCCAGTGTGTCATTTAAGGCCTTGATTTCCTTGTTGATCTTTTGCTTGGATGATCTGTCCATTTCAGTGAGGGGAGTGTTAAAGCCCCCTACTATTATTGTATTATTGTTGATGTGTTTCTTTGATTTTGTTATTAATTGGTTTATATAGTTGGCTGCTCCCACATTAGGGGCATAGATATTTAAAATTGTTAGATCTTCTTGTTGGACAGATCCTTTGAGTATGATAGAGTGTCCTTCCTCATCTCTTAGTATAGTCTTTGGCTTAAAATCTAACTGATCTGATATAAGGATTGCCACTCCTGCTTTCTTCTGATGTCCATTAGCATGGTAAATTCTTTTCCACCCCCTCACTTTAAATCTGGAGGTGTCTTCAGGTCTAAAATGAGTTTCTTGTAGGCAACATATAGATGGGTTTTGTTTTTTTATCCATTCTGATACCCTGTGTCTTTTGATTGGGGCTTTTAGCCCATTCACATTCAGGGTAACTATTGAGAGATATGAATTTAGTGCCATTGTATTGCCTGAAAGGTGACTGTTATTGTATATTGTCTCTGTTCCTTTCTGATCTACTAGTTTTAGGGTCTCTCTTTGCTTAGAGGACCCCTTTCAATATTTCCTGGAGAGCTGGTTTGGTACTTGCAAATTCTTTCAGTTTTTGTTTGTCCTGGAAGCTTTTAATCTCTCCTTCTATTTTCAATGATAGCCTAGCTGGATATAGTATTCTTGGCTGCATGTTTTTCTCGTTTAGTGCTCTGAATATATCATGCCAGCTCTTTCTGGCCTGCCAGGTCTCTGTGGATAAGTCTGCTGCCACTCTAATATTTTTACCATTGTACGTTACAGACTTCTTTTCCCGGGCTGCTTTCAGGATCTTCTCTTTGTCACTAAGACTTGTAAATTTTACTATTAGGTGACAGGGTGTGGACCTATTCTTATTGATTTTGAGGGGGATTCTCTGCACCTCGTGGATTTTGATGCTTGTTCCCTTTGCCATATTGGGGAAATTCTCTCCAATATTTCTCTCTAATATACCTTCTGCTCCCCTCTCTGTTTCCTCTTCTTCTGGAATCCCATTATTCTAATGTTGTTTCGTCTTATGGTGTCACTTATCTCTCGAATTCTCCCCTCGTGGTCCAGTAGCAGTTTGTCCCTCTTTTGCTCAGCTTCTTTATTCTCTGTCATTTGGTCTTCTATATCACTAATTCTTTCTTCTGCCTCATTTATCCTAGCAGTGAGAGCCTCCATTTTTGATTGTACCTCATTACTAGCTTTTTTGATTTCAACTTGGTTAGATTTTAGTTCTTTTATTTCTCCAGAAAGGGCTTTTATATCTCCTGAGAGGGTTTCTCTAATATCTTCCATGCCTTTTTCAAGCCCAGCTAGAACCTTGAGAATCGTCATTCTGAACTCTAGATCTGACGTATTACCAATGTCTGTATTGATTAGGTCCCTAGCCTTGTTACTGCCTCTTGTTCTTTTTTTTTTTGTGGTGAATTTTTCCGCCTTGTCATTTTGTGCAGATAAGAGTATATGAAGGAACAAGTAAAATACTAAAAGGATCACAACAACCCCAGGAAAATATGCTTTAACCAAATCAGAAGAGATCCCAAATCATGAGGGGGGAGAAAGGGGATAAAAAGAGGTTCAGAAAGAAAAAGAAAAAAGAAACAACTAAAAACAAATAAAGAAAAAATATAAAAAAGATAATATATATAATATATTAGATAAACTAGTTAAAGAACATTAAAAAAGAAAAGGGTAAAAGTTAAAAAAATTTAGCAGAAGAAGAGAAAAAAAATTGAAAAAGAAAAAGAAAAAAAAATTAAATTAACTGCAAGGCTAAAGAATCATGGGGAGAAAGCCATGAGTTCCGTGCTTTGCTTTCTCCTCCTCTGGAATTCCGCTGCTCTCCTTGGTATTGAAACTGCACCCCTTGGTAGGTGAACTTGGTCCTGGCTGGATTTCTTGTTGCTCTTCTGGGGGAGGGGCCTGTTGTACGGATTCTCAAGTGTCTTTGCCCCAGGTGGAATTGCACCAGCCTTACCAGGGGCCGGGCTGAGTAATCCACTCGGGTTTGCTTTCGGGAACTTTTGTTCCCTTAGCGCTTTCCGTAGAGTTCCGGAGCACGGGAATAAAGGTGGCGGCCTCCCAGTCTCCAGCCCGGAGGAGCCGAGAGCCCAAGGCCCCACTCCTCAGGGAGCCCTCAGAGAACAGCGCCCAATTACTCCCATCACCCTGGCCTCTGGCCACGCTTGGAGCTGACCAAGGCTGCGACCAGTTCAAGGCAACGCAGAGCTGAGAGCTCACTCCTTGGCTCTGTCTCTGTAGCCGGCTTCCCCTGCTCTAATACCTGTAAGCTCTGCGACACTCAGACACCCCCGATCCTTCTGTGACCCTGCGGGACCTGAGGCCACACTACCCCCGCGTGGGCTTCACCCCAGTTTAGCCTCTGGAGCGATGTCCCTCAGCGTAACAGACTTTTAAAAGTCCTGATTTTGTGCTCCGTTGCTCCGCTGCCTGCCGGCAGCCGGCCCCTCCCCCTGCGGTCTATCCTCCAGTCGCTTTGGATTCACCTCTCCGCCAGTCCTACCTTTCAGAAAGTGGTTGATTTTCTGTTTCTAGAATTGCTGTTCTTCTTCCCTTCGATCTCCCATTGGATTTGTAGGTGTTTGCAATCTTTAGATAAGCTATCTAGCTGATCTCCGCTACCTGAAGTAGTCTCAGCCTGCTACTTCTCCACCATCTTGACTCCTCCCTCCTCTACTGTAATTTTTAATTATTACTTGCGAATATTAATTCTTCTTTTTTTGCTTATATCCAGACAATTTATTTGACTCAAAAAATTTACTTTTTGCCCCGTTGTAAGCTCTCCACATATGAGTGTTTTCTTTCCTTAGCCCATAGACAAAATTTGCTGACTCATATACCCTTACAATGTGTGAATAATAATATGTAACAAATTTAGATAGCACATAATTCATTTTAATAGAAAAATCTGCCTACAATTATATTTTTACCAGAACATAGTCTTCCTCGTTTCTCTACTAATAACAGCCCACTAAAATCTAAACTGTGTACCTAATATCGCTTAAAGTACTTTTAGTCTAATATTTATTTTCAGTATATTCACATGCCAAGCAATGTGATAGGAACAGATGGAAATAGCTTGCTATGTCACCAGTGACTTCCCAGTTATCAAATTAGTTAATTACTTCATTCATGAAAATCATTTGTTGAATCCCAATGAGCACTCTTCAGGTTTCTTCACCTTTTTGGGGGTCGGGTGTCCTATCTATTTGCTTATCTCATTCATCTTTCCACATTTTTCCATTGTATCTCCGACTGATCTTCAGGGTACTATGATGGCTCATCTACCCATTGCTTAAATATTTGTATTTCCATGAAGGTTGATTTGTTTTTCATGATTCCTCCCTACCTTTTTTTTTAATTTTCCCCTTGGGCAACCCAAGCGATTTCATAGCCTCAAATGTGACCTGTAAGTGGATGACTTCCAAATAGATATATTAGATTTCATCTTATTCCAAAACTGCATTTCTAATGGCCTACTTGTCATTTCTAACTTAGAGGCTTAAATAAAATGTTTGATCAGTCCAAATTGGGACTATCTTTTCCTCAAAATCATTGTTTTGTTTGAAATTCTTTATTTTGGACAATGGCATCATGATAATGATAATAATGATGTTCTATGGTTATAATAGTGATATAATAATATTAATAATATTATCAAGAAGAAACACTTACTCAACATTTACCATATTCCAGGCACCATTTTAAGAGTACTGCATGTATTAATTCATTAATCTTCACAACAATCTGATGAGGTAAAAACAATTAGTATACCTATTTTACAAATAAAAAAAAAAATGGGCATAGAAAGTTTGAGTAAATCGCCCAAGGTGACACTGATAAAATAAAAAATAGTGAAACCGGCTTTAAAGTCTTAATACAAAGTCTGTTTTTATTTATTTATTATTTATTTATATTTAAACCACAATTCTCTGCTTCTGACCTGAAAACATCAGTGTAATCCTTAGGTCATTCCTTCCTCTTATATTACTAAATAATTTACCAAGGTCTGTCAATTTGGTCTCTTATATGTTCTTAGTCAATGCCCTTCTCATCACCTCTACTACCACTTTGTTTTTTCAAGCAACCACCGACTCTTAAAGAGTGGCAGAGACTTAGCATCTCTAATATTCTATTGGTTCCATGATGCCTGTAACATAGGCATGATCCAATCATTCCTATGTTTAAAATCTTTCCATAACTTTTTGTTTCCTGTAAGATAAAATTCAAACTCCTTGGAAAAGTACACAAGGCCTTCTATATTCTAAAGTTGTTTTCTTTTTTAAAAAAAGATTTTGTTTATTTGACAGAGAAAGAGAGAGAGGGAGAATACAAGCAGGGGGAGCAGGAGACGGAGTAGCAGGCTCCCCACTGAGCAGGGAGACTGATGTGGGACTCAGATCCCAGGACCCTGAGATCATGACCTGAGCCAAAGGCAGATGCTTAACTAACTGAGCCCCCCAGGCACCCCAAGTTGTTTTCTATTTTCGGACATTTTCCACCTGCTCCTCAACCCTACCACAAGCACATGCTCACAGTTGTACTGAATTATGTGTGCACATAATTCAGTACAATATACATATATCCACAGCTTAATGGAAAAATATACATACATATACATATATATCCATAACCATTGGGCTAGGAATTCCTCAATGGAAAGTTTATATAGTATTCATCTATCTATCTCTCTCTTTATATATATATATATATATATATATATATATATTTTTTTTTTTTTTTTACCTTTACAATATATAATATCCCACACATCACAGATATTCAAAAGTTTTGGTTGGATGGATGATTGAATGAAGAAAGGATGCAATGAAGGAAGGACTTAAAAACTTTAGGTAATCAAATTTTATGGTCCATGATATTCATTAATCCAGATCAGCCTCTCTTACACTTGAAAGAGGATGAGTGTACAAGATGTAGGGATTGGGCAATTCTGGAATATGTACACTATACTCAGCCATCTTGAGTACTTACAGCATAGAAGAGGAATATATTTCTTTTTCTTTTTTTTTTCCAAAGATTTTATTTATTTATTTCACAGAGAGACATGCAAGAGAGGGAACACAAGCAGAGGGAGTGGGAGAGAGAGAGAAACAGGCTCACTCCAAGCAGGAAGCCCAATGTGGGGCTCAATCCCAGGATCCCGGGATCATGACCTGGGCCAAAGGCAGACGCTTAATGACTGAGTCACCCAGGTGCCCCAAGGAATATATTTCTATACTCTAAGTAATGCCATCATAAAGTAGTTCTAGAAATAAAGTATATATACTTATACTTGTATTAGTTATATACAGATGTCTCCATGCATTCTCAGCTTGTAACTACTGGGTGCTTGCTCTCCATTTGAGGAAGCTGGTTTATGGAAGTTAAATGAATATAAATTCACCATCATGGTTATAATGTAGAAGAACTTGTTAAATTAAGAGAATGGTGGCCTCTTTTTATAGTAATTTAAGATTGGTGATGGGTATAATTGACTATAGATGACAACAAAGTGGTGAGTATCAAATGACACTGTGATTCAACAGGCCACACATGTCAGGAACAAGAGGTGTGAAGTGATTGCTCTGCTTGTTAGAATCTTTATACCAATACTGAAATAATTTTGAGTATAGTTCTCTTCAGTTTTGGCCTTTTATTGGAATTTCTACCCTAGTGATCCTTTGAACATGCATTTTAATGTGAATCTTACCAATCCACTTTTAGGTAATAAATGAGGGCATAAGAAAATTCTAAGTAGAAAGAAAAATAAACTAAAACTAAGCCAAATCAATTACCATTCTTAATTATTTTCTTTCTATAAGGTATTTATTAGATTAAACAAAGTCATCACTCAAAAATCAAGGTTATATAACTCTAAATAAGGCAGCAGTGACCCAAGTCATTTGACTGCACAAACATCTGGCAGGTGAAATGACAGCATCTAAATCATATGACAGCTATGAAGAGAAAAATAAAATTTTTGGACTAGAACAGTTGGTTGATAAATGTATCCTACTTTTCTTCATTGCTTACTTTTGATAAATGGACAGACTTTGCTATGACTTTGCCTTGACATTTATCTCACAGTCAGTGGCCATTATCTTGTGACTACAATCTATTTCTCTCTGTTATTTTGCAGCTTATAATTGTTAAGTCTTCTTGCTAAAGTTTTCCAATCAATTTTGTAATTTATGACATACAGGACCAAACTTTCAAACAAAGTATTTTAGGCATATGGCTTATGACTAAAACTAAAATGTAATAGGCCTATAGCAGTTTTGTTATTTTTTTTTTTTAAAGATTTTATTTATTTATTTGACAGAGAGAGACACAGCGAGAGAGGGAACACAAGCAGGGGGAGCGGGAGGAGAAGAGGGCTTACTGCAGAGCAGGGAGCCCGATGTGGGGCTTGATCCCAGGACCCTGGGATCAGGACCTGAGCCAAAGGCAGACGCTTAATGACTGAACCACCCAGGCGCCCCTTGTTGCTGTTATTTATAAACATACACAAAGGAGAAACTGTTGTGGAAAAAAAAGCAAATACTAACATTTTTTAAAATTCAAATTCACTTAAATTCTATATAAATTCCTGAGAAAGTTTTTAGAGTTGGAGCTCAAAGAGGCCCAACAATATTTTTCTCATTAACATACTGGTCACATCCTATTTTATTAGATGGAGTAGCCACCATTGCCAATTCCTTAGAGTACTGAGCAAGTTGCCAGGAATATGTAAGCATTGGCATTGCCCTCACTAAACATATTTTTTCCTTCCCCACATTTTCCTGCTCTTGTGGCAATAGGAATCTTCCCAGAGCACACTAGAAATGACAAAATTGCAAGGCAAACTAAGAGAACATTTTTTTTTTGTTTTGTTTTGATAGTTCATTTTACAACATTTAATCTGAACAACTAGATAATGAATTGTACTAAGAACACATGGACTAGTCCTCAATGACTATCCAATTTAATCGCTCTATTTTTAGGTGAGGAAACCAAAGCCCGGGACATTTTCATAACTTTCTCAAATCTACTTAGATATAAGGAAAGGAAAAACACTCATGTGATAATAATCTTTTCCCAAAACACCTAATCCACTGTTCTTTCTACTGATCAATTTTCTTAGAAGTTACATGGAATACTTACTAAAAATATATTCTTGATTCTTACTTCCAATCTGGGGTGAGGCCAAGAAATCTACATTTTTATTATCTAGGAGATTCTGAGGTCTAGGGCATTCTGATGCAACCAATCTAAGAACATATTTTGAGAAGTCCTGTTCCATGCCCACCTTTCTTCATAAATATAAAATAATCTTCCTTATTGCTTTGGTTGCACACAGATATCTCAGTGGTGGGATTTCTTAGCCCTTCAGCTTTAGGAATATTTGATGCAGACTGAGATGGAGAGGAGATAGAGAGGTGCATGCGTGTGTGTACGTGTGTGTGTGTGTGTATTTGTATGTTTGTTTGTTAAGGTGAAAACTAAAGATGAAGAATGCCTTTGGTAGGATCTTGGTCACAAATAAGCTGAAAGATTCATAGAGACTAAATCAAATTGATTCAAGACCCAGACATTTTTGTATATTAGAACTACTTTCACATACATATTTTTTGGAATGTGGGTAAGTATGTGTGCTGGGATCCAAAGAAAGGTGACTTCCAAGAGGAAACCTTATGCCAACTTCTCCAATCGGAGGTGAAAAGACTTCTAAAAGCTCCTTATTCTAATGATGCCATCCATCTCCTCATGTTTTCATTGCTGTCCTGACTATGCACTCCCATGTTGGTTATATCTTATTCGGACCTTGCCAGTATGGGATGATGAATCCTCAAAGGAAACATTCATCACTTTTCACTTGATCCTGTACTATGCACTCTGTGAACCCCCACTCAGCACGCATCCCTAGGCAGACAGGTGATTCAGCAGTAGTCAGCTCTTAGATAACTTGTTTCCCAGAGACCTATGAGACCATAGGTCAAATGCCATGGTAATCACATTAATAGTGAGGTATAGAATGAGTTCCCTGTCATAGACAACTGATATGGACCAGCAACTTCTTCAATAGTGGATAACTTGAGTTAACAAAAGTATGAAGTAATTGTTCCACTTTGATGCCAGTATTTCTGGATCTCTACACCCAAATCTCTTGTGCACTTTGGCAGCAATTGTGCCATTATAAATTGTAAATGGATCCAGATAGGCAACAACTCTGATAATGTAACCAACAGTTTGCTAGTTTAAACATTCAAGTCATGTCATTATCTCACTTTGAGGATCTTCCAGTGAGCTGAAATAACAACAAGAATTACTTAACTGGGCTTAATTACATAGATTGTTTTTCCCCATCAGTTACTTGCCAGCCTGAGTTTACATGGCAGCTCTTTTTTTATGTCCTAGTCTCAAAGGAATTGGCTGAGGTCGTTTGGTGCATCTACCTTGCACATAGACTATTGATGACATCGGCAGGATTATTCTCCAAATTCTCTCTCCAAAAGTAAACTGATTGCTCTCTACTTTGTATACCCTCGGGTCCATAATTTCATTCATCTGCAGCCCTGTGATGCTTCATTGCCTTTATTTGACTCACCCAGAAATGGGGCATTTAGGTTATGAAATATCTGTATTTGACACCTCAGAAAGTCAGAAAATTTCCCTGTTTCTCATTCTCCATAAATCCATAGATTCCAGGTTCGTTGTCATAATCCTAAATGAGGAATATCCTTGCTAAGAGAATTCTGTAGATAAGGTCTCTTTTCTTTTGAGTCATATTGGTTCATTTATGAAAAAGTCCAGTTTCAGCTTTTTCTAAGGAGATTATACCAAATAGTCTGCTCCCCACCTCATCCCACAGCATCCTCATTTCTGCTTTCACAATGAGAGTGAATGGATCATAGGCCAGCTACTTTAACTCCTTCCTCCCCAATATTAAAAGAGACAAATTAACCAAAGGCACTTAGAACACTATCATAACACTATTATAACTATGGCACAACTATAACTTAAATTATTAAATTAATTCAGCCACTCCATGGAAATGATTAAGATCAACTTAACTTCTAGAGTATAGATCATGTAAAACAAATAATATCTCTGGCTTGCTAGATAATCCATAGTGCTTCTGTTTTCTATAATTTGACAGTGGCACTGGCTCACTTCTTCTTAGTTTCCTGGGAAGAAGTATTCTGGGAAGGTGCTTATAATAAAACAGGGGAAGCAAAGAGCCTTCTGAATTTGCTCATAATTAAATATGATTAAGTCATAAGTATTCAAGAAGAGAGGATTACAACATAAATAACATTAACGATATAGAGTAGTGAGATACTGTTAAGAGTGAAGAACATAAACTCAAGGCGTATATTAGAAGTTACACAGCATGCAAGAAAAAGATCTCAGAATCATATAGTGCAAGTCTGTTTCACAAAATAAAAATAAAAAGTAAAAAATTTAGATACACGGGAAACTAGGAATGCTAAAAATATCTAGAGCAGAGATGGCTTAATTATTTCTAAGATAATATATGGCACGATTATTAGAATTTACCCATCTCCAGAGAAAATAAAGTTTAAGAAGTGTCATGAGACTTAGAGAACAATAAATGATAAATTCATTCTTGCCAGAAAATGTGGTTAAATACTAGAATGACCTACTAAAATATGTTGTAACATCTACTTCAACACCACCCTTATAAAGTTGATTAATATTCATGTACCACAATAGGTAAATTCTAAAATGAGACCGAAAGTAGTAGGTCCTTTCCTATTCCCATAGCTCTGTGATAAAATCCCAGGGGATTACTAGAGAACTGAAAGTTTAAAACTAGTTAGATATAAAATACATTGTAATGTGTATTCACATGCCTATGTTTATGGACTTCTATAACAATTTTGTCAAACCAAAGCAAATCAAAACAAGTGACAACTTATTTAATTTGTTTAAACTCTGTTTCAGTGTAAGGTCTTTCTTATTAATTGAATTCTGTGATTTATGTGCAATAAGTGCCCAGCTAGTAATTTTTTCTGTAGTTGTTGAGAGTACTGTAAGTTCCAAATAATCTTCAATAGGAATAAGACAATCAGGATTTCCTTAAATAGCTAATTTATTTTTTGAATATTATACTAAAATTAATGATGTTAGGAGCACCTAATTCAAAATAATCTTTGTGTATTTAATGGTTCTAAGTGCTTTATGTTGTATAATTAAATTTAAATTAATATGTAAATGTTATTGATGAAATACTCTTTGGTACTTAAAATGAATTTAACTAGCTGTTCGTAGCCTATGGAATACTCTAGGATTAGACAGTTATTGAATTAAAGGGTTTATTTCCAAGAAAAGGCCCTCCATAAGTGAGTTTGCATCTGTTCAATTTGACACTAAACAGTTTTAATTCAGATCAGGACCATTTCTCGTGTTTAAACAATTGAGTGAGAACAAGATAAAATTTTGTCAGATTCTGCTTCCACTAAATGAGATCTACTAACAAAGAAATTGTGTTATTGTTCTGTCTACATAATAAACACAATGTGTTTTTATGTATATCTTTTAGTATTAAAGTTACTGAAGTTTAGTATTAAAGTTCAGCATGTGATTATAGAGATATGTAAGATTATAAAATGAATACTGAAATATCTTGGAGCATATTTACCTCATAAGCTTACTCCAGCCATGTTGCCATGATGTGGAGTATTTTGGTAACTCCATTTTAGGAACTGTTTTTAGAGATCGGATATGACTCAAAAAAGAAAATCAGTCTCGTTGCTTTATTTTCACACTTTGGAAAAAAAAAAAAAAGAAGTAACATTTTTCCATACGGAGGAGATATTGTGGGGCAGGCTGAGAAATCAATCCACATACAAAATTCAAAGTAAGAATCAGAAATCCGTGGTTTTCCAAGGTAACACCGGTTAGAAATAAACCTCAGAGTGAAAGGTAATGTAATGGGATAGACAGGTGATTTAGATGATTTTTAAACTCCTTTCCAATCTTAAGATTCTGTGGTTACTGTAATTTTTTCCTGATTCAGAATTCTGTCACACTCCACCATATCAGTTATTCCTCATGTCTAGACACCTATGTGCTAACTGACTATTACTCCTCTGCAGCACCTACATGGTCCAAAGTGAAGTCATTGCTCCAAAGCAGAATGCTGCCAGCCTGTTCCTCTGTGCATGTGCAGGTGTGTGTGTGTGCAGGTGGGGAGTCTAACATTGTTCTCTGACTTTCAGCAAATTGAGTCAGTTGTGATGGAGGCAGAGAAATTAATTTAGAGAAAGTTGGCACCAAACAAAGCCCCCCAAAAACAAAAACAAAAACAAAAACAAAACCATTGAACTATTTAGAGAAGATGGCCTGTAACCAATCTGTCTACTAAAAACACAATATATCATACCACATTTAGCAGAAAACACATTCTCCTTTAGCCTGATAAACATTCAAGGCTCTTTCCATTTTAGACCTCAACCTCCAGTGTCCTCGATACACATTTGTTTTTATATCAAAATTCTTCAAATATTCAGGATTTCCATATCTTTTTACTAAGAAATACATTCGGCAAGATACTAAAATTTCATATTATGTGTTTGATTAACTGAGCTAAAATCTGTTCCTACATTTTTCATGTAAATACAACTGCTTCTACTGTTATTATGAGTAATATATAAGTTTGTTTAATGTGTCATTAGTCACAATATGAAAGAGTGGAACATTTTTATAGTTAAGTTTTGTTATTTTGCCTTTTCCACCCATGTTCAAAATTCAGTTTGGAAAGTGCACAGAATTCTACTGAATTAGGGTGATTAATACAACTAATATCATCACATCACTGTGAACCAGGCAAAGCATTCAAGACACAAAATAACAAGAGGTAAAACTTTGCTAGGTTTTTCATTTGTCTCCTCCAAGTAACAACATTGCTAATGCTAAACACACATTACCAAGGGGTGCTACTGCTTGGTCTCACTACATTAAACATTTATAAATTCATTACTTATTACTTCAAACATTCATTTATATTTTCTTACATGGAATTATTATGCATTTAGCTTTTATTCATTTAAAAAAGTTCCACTGCATTAGGTCTTCAAAGGGATTTCCAAAGTGTTCAATTACTTCTTCTAACTGTGGCTTTTTCTTTTTCTTGGAAAAAAGCCAGGTTCCCAGTCTTTGCACTTTCACTCTTACTCTCTTCATCCACTTGTTTCAGGGGTTGTGAAAAGAGGTTTTCTTTCATGACTGCCTCAACAGTGAGGGTTCCTTTCTAGCTTTAAAAAATTCAAGCTTAAAAAAAAATTTAAACTGGCATCTTTATAATGCTGTAGCTTTTGCTCAGTGAGAAATCAAACCCTCTGAACAATGAATGCTTGTCTAAAGCAACTATTCACAGAAGGTACTGCCTTCTGGGGAATGAGAAAAGTTTCTACCTACTGACAAACGGGAGTAGCATAACAGAACAGAACTGAACCCAGTGCAAAGTGCCTCACGTTCCCAGTGCTGAAATAACGGAGATCAGTTACAGCCCCTCTGCTACAGATCCATTCTAAAAAGAATGCTAACGAATATCAAACAAGATCGAGCACAGTCCAGATGAGATCATGTGAATTCCTTTTATATGTCTTTGATTTACAGATTTTTTAAAATGTTTGGAGAGGCTAGAGGCTTTTCCACATGTGTGAACTAAAACTCGATGACTGAACTCAGTGAGCCCCTGAGAGACAAACGGAATAAATCCTGAGAAAACTGTCTAGTATACATAAATAGCTTTACCAGTCACTTCAAAATTTAGTTCTATATCATTAGATCATAAGATCTTTCAAAGGCCCCTGAAAGAAATACGGACCTAATGAATCTTGTTTGTGTCATCTCTCTCAGTGTATTAGCCCCTCTTATCCTGTGAAGGACATAAACCTATTAGAAAGAAATTTAAAAAGAAATGTTTTGCTTTATCTTTCTCACTGGAAGAGTGAGTCATCATGTCTGTTGGTTTGTGCCTAGGTGAGAAAATATTTCAATTTCTTCATGCTGTTTCTGATTCTATTGGTGGAAAGAGGGGGCAGGGCATGGAGAAGTTGACAGGGCTGGTGTATTTTCACTTTCTGAGTTCTCCTACCTGCTTTGCCCCTCCTCCCCCATCTAGTCCCTCCCTAGTGCTGCACAGGTGGGGCTGCAGTGGTCTATGGAGACCTTGAATTGGATTTACAAAGGAAAGGGATTGAGGGAATTTGGGGGAGGTAGGGTGGCAGCAGACATGAGACAAGAGAAGACTGGGGTGGGGATGTGGAGAGACAAACGGAAGCTTTCAGAGAAGAGACATGGGAAATTTTAGAATAAGTTGGTACCTTATATTCCTTCCCATCCTGTCTTATCCTGGACCTCACTGTTAGTAAGTGGTAAAGTTAGACTAGGAAATGTTGAGGTCTTTTCTATTAGAGCACAAACACATCAAATTTCTTGGATGTATCTTGAACAGATATCCAGTGCACAAAGGATGCATCATTATTTTCCTTGAATGTGAAGCCGAAGAAGCTACTTTCTGGTTAATTCTATTCCTTGAAAAGAAGAAAGTTATCTGATGATCTTATATGTGGTCCCTTAAGTACCTATATGGAAAGTAGGGAAGGTGAAACCTTTACTTTAGATTCTTTCCCATACTTTTCCTTACATTAAATTATATGTATTTGTAGAAGTAACTTTTGATTTCTCTCCCTCTCTCTCCTGAAGATTTCCTCCCCTAGAGTCTAATGGCATGTACGGTAATTACAGTTTTCTTACAGACAGCATGAGATGTAAGGGAGGCTGGGTGCGGACAGTCTTCGTAGATTGCTGAATACACCTGATTTATCCAGAGTGGTGCTGCCTCTTTTGATGTCTCATACTCAGTTTTCTCCAAAACACCATTCCATGTATATACTGCTTTTCATCCTATGCTTCCATTAACTTTCTGTAGCAAAAATTGTGGCAAAGAATTCCCCCAATTCAGCCTTTGGAAGGAAGAGACTTCAATCCAGTTTTAGGGGCTTGAGAAAGAGCAATTGAGAGCTTTTCAAATATATGTTTATAAAATCAACAAATGTAAATTTTGCCCATTATTGATGCTGATATTGTTGAGTTTCTTGGAAGTGAATGGCAATATTAGTGCTTCAGCAATTTAGTTTTTATTTTTCTGTCTGTTTCTTTATTACTCAGGCAATGAGTGTGGAACATGTGGTTTATAGAAGCTTCTTTCTCTGTCTTCCAGAATGATCTGGTTTACTGCTCTTTAGCACTTCCTAATATTAAATAAAAAATGAAAGAAGTGAACACAAACTAAAATAGCTTACCACTTCTCTAACCTTTTAAACATTAGAAAAAGAGAAGATTGATAATAAAAACTAAAATGCAGTTCTCATATATCCAAGCATTCTTTTATCATTATTTCCAAACATAATCAAGAAGTATGTAGACTATAACCATGTGAGATATAATTACTATATTAAATGGTTAATCAGAAGAGTTTGGGTTTTTAGATAATAGTTATATTTGCTTACATTAAGTTGTTTTCTTTTCTACTAGTAATACTTTAGAATTTAATCACTGATATTCATGCAAAAGAGGTCTTGCAACTCACACTTTTTATTAAGAACTATTAATCTAAGCTACATGAACAATTAATAAAAGCAAACTAAAAGCTGGTATGCATGTTCTTAGGGTTGATTCTCCATCTGCTATTTTAATGTTCTTGTCAAAGAAAAACAAAATTTCTAGATCTCATACATACAGCTTTGACATAGAGGTTAACCAAATTCTATCCTTTCCTACTCCCTTCCAATAAGAAGCAAGGATATGCAGATATTTGAGAATTTTAAAGCAGACTGACCATTGTTTCAGTCTCAGGCAAGACAGGTTTCAAGGCAAAAAGTATTAAAGGGGGCACAAATTATCTTATTTAACAGCACAGAATAAAGGTATAATAGGCATGAAACTTTAAGAACTAGCAGAGACCAACATATCTAAAAAGGAAATTCTTTAAAAAAATAGAACTTAAACCAAATATAAATAGAACAAAAATGCAAAAATTCAACATATTTACTTCAAAATTATTTTGATATTTTGATCTGAAGTTGACAAAATTGAAATAGAAATATAAACACTGTTTAGTCAACTTCATGCCATGAACTATAAGGGA
Source organism: Enhydra lutris kenyoni (assembly GCF_002288905.1). Classification (NCBI taxonomy): domain Eukaryota; kingdom Metazoa; phylum Chordata; class Mammalia; order Carnivora; family Mustelidae; genus Enhydra; species Enhydra lutris. The sequence goes on from NW_019154142.1 coordinate 18,558,492, forward strand.
TTTTTTTCCCTAAATATTTGTTATTTATGTAGTTGAAAACAGACCACACCATAGGGAAAAATCTAAATAAATATAAAAGCAGAAATTGCACATGCTATAATTTTTGACTAAGATGTATTAAAATTAGATATTAACCTAAGTTTGAACAAGAAAAAAGAAAAGTAAAACCTTAAATAACCATTAACTACAGCTTTAAATCATTATCCTTCATTAATGGGTCAAAGAAAAAATTAAAAAGATCATCACATCTATTTATAAGTTAATGAGCATATGTATACTACACATCAACATTATATGACTAAGATTACATTCAAAGGAAATTTCTTTTTTTTTTTTTTTTAAGATTTTATTTATTTGTCAGAGAGAGAGAGGGAGAGAGAGCGAGCACCGGCAGACAGAATGGCAGGCAGAGGCAGAGGGAGAAGCAGGCTCCCTGATGAGCAAGGAGCCCGATGTGGGACTCGATCCCAGGACGCTGGGATCATGACCTGAGCCGAAGGCAGCTGCTTAACCAACTGAGCCACCCAGGCATCCCTCAAAGGAAATTTCTAACATTATATGTCTTCACTATTAAATAGGAATGGAAATAAGTTAATTACTGCACTAAGCAGACCATTCACATTTCATAAAAAAAGGAATCATAGTAATAAGACAAGGATCATCATTTTTGACACAATATAAAGCAATTTAAGGAAGTCTTGAAATCTAATGAAGGAAAGGAAAACAAATACAAAACCTAGATAGATAAAAATAAAAATAATAACTAATATTTACTTAGTACTCACTATGTGTTGGGTACTCTTAAATAAGCACATCATCTGTGTTAACCCATGAAATCCTCACTTTAAAACCCTATGAGATAGAAACGATCCCTTTCCTTCTTTCAGACCTATGAAACACTGAAACACAAAGACAAGGACATGTCCAAGATCAAAAGACAGTATGTGGCTGGAATCTTCTATGTTCTAATAGACATATTTCTGCCTAAGTTTCTTCTGGTATGCTCTGTGGTTCCTGTGTTATTCACTTATTAATTTTCTTAAATTACTAAACTGTATTGTCATATATGTCCTTTATTTAAAATGCTGATAGTTGTGGATTTTTTTATTATATGTTTTTCATCAGACTGTAAGTTCTTTAAAAGTAAAAAGTTTTTTGTTTTGTTTTGTTTTTTCTTTGTTGTTTTTGTTTTTTTGTCTGTTTGTTTGTTTTAAATCTTTGTAGTCTACAGACCTAACAGGATGCTTAGGCCAGAATATTACTCAAAAATTGTTGACAGAATGAATGAATGAATGAATGAGTGAATTCTGTAGGGCACATCTCAAGGGCATTAGTATGTGGACTTGGTCTTGAACTGTAGTAACAGATAAAGTATAAATATTTGCTAGGCTGTATGGCTCATAAAGGCCAAGACCATGTCTATCTCTTCTGTATTTGCTATAACCCCTGCAATTAGTGTAATACTTAGCCCAGAATAAGGGCTAAGTAAAGAAGAGTTGATTTACAGAGTGAGTGAATTAGTTTGACCATTCATCCTCCAAAATAGGGACAAGACCTCTAGCCTTCACAGCTATGATCACTTGATGAAGTGCACCCTGAAACAGCCAAAGAATTAGTCTTCTGGCTACTGCACTCACCACAGCAACATTATGTTGTGACACCTTGTGATAATCTTGTGATTTATGTAGCAATATTAGACATATCTAAGAATGAGAAATAAATTTGATTAGTCTGATTCACCAATTATATATCTTGTATTATGTTTACAAATAATACAGTTTCACACGTTCCCTGGAACTATAATTTTAGATTAGAAATAAATAAATAAATATCATGTATAACTTATGCTACTGGTGTATACAATCAAATATTGAATAGCTTTCCAAGAGAACTTTACAAAATTGATAATAAATATACAGCATGTGATATTTTGGCTGGTGCTGAAGTGATTTATTTAAATGTTTCTGTTAACAAATGTATTTCCCTCAGTTTAAATGGTTCAGGATTTTCTTTTTTCATTTTTACAAGTGAGTAGAAAAACTTCCTTTTTCCATCTATTGTAGTTATTGGTCAATAGGGCTTTGGATATACAGTTGATCTATGAGCAATGCACATGTTAAGGGCTCTGACTTTCATGGAGTCAAAAATTCATATTTTTAACTTTTGGCTCCCCAAAACTTAACTACTAATAGTCTAGAGTTGACTAGAAGCTTTACCAATACAGTCAATTAAAAAAAAAAAAAAGATTATGGGGAGGGAGGCAAGATGGTGGAAGAACAGGGGATCTCGTTTCATCTGGTCCCTTGAATTTAGCTAGATAACTATCAAATCATTCTAGTACTGATGAATTCAACCTCAGATGTTAGAAAACAATTGCTGGAATTCTACAAATAGAAAAGTGGCCACTTACTGCAAGGTATGAGGTGCAGACAAGTGAATCTGAGGGGATATATAGGAAGATAAGTGGGGTGATGGACCCTCCATAAACCAGCTACTGGAAAGTGATATAGCCCTGGAGAGCAAAATCTGAACTTTTAGAAGTTTGCTCTAGTGGGGGATATTCCTGCCTGAAAGGTTCTCAGGTGATGAAGCAGGGCAGAATCCTAGGTGGGACAGTGTGATCTCAGGATCCCTGGAGTCACAAAAAGAACAGGGGTACCTGAGCCAGCAGAATTCCCAAGCATTGGAGCAAGGAAAACTGTCTATGGTCAGTGAGCCCAGGAGTGGGCTTTCAGCCAGTTTGCCATAAACCCAGAACCTGGCAGGACTGGTCAACTGCTCTCTGTGCAGGGGGCCCTGCAAAGGGCAGAAATGTAGTGATCCTTCTCCTTCCCCTAGGAGAATCGACTTAGATGAGCACCATAGGAGTCTGTAGAGTCTGGCCTCACACAAAAGTGAAGACTGCTTTTCCCTGAGGGCTTATGAAAAAAGGGGGGACTTACCAAAAAGAGAGGTTTTATGAAAGCTTTCAGGGAACAAAAGTCACATAGAGCAATAGAAGGAGCTTACACTGAGCCCTGCCTCCTGGAAAGGGGTGATGCAACTCCGCCCAGACAAAGACACCTGAGAATCAGTGCAGCAGGCCACTCCCACAGAAGACCAGCTGGTACATCAGGCGAATACCAAGTTTTTAGAGCACATATGACTCCAAAAACTCTAGCTCAAGGGGAAAATAGTATATAGAATTAGACTTTTTTCCTCAAGATGCTTTTATCTTTCAGTTTATAATTTTCCTTTTCTTCTTTTTCCTTTTTCCTTTTTAACTAGTTTCTTATTTTAGCAACTCTTTGTTTTAAGTCTTTTTTTAACTTTCATTTTAACATTTACAATTTATAGATATATTCTTCATTTTTTGCTCCTTTTACTGTATTCAATTTTACATATGTAAGTTTTGCTTTCTTTACAATTTTAGGATTTAGTGTCTTCTAACCAACAGACCAAAATACACCTAGGACCAAGTGGATCAGCCTGTTTCGTTCACCTGGGAGATTATATCTCTCTTCCTCCCCCCACCTCTTTTTTTCTCCTCTTTCTTTTCTTTTTTTGGTTTCTGACATTTTTTAATTTGTCTAGTGTGTATTTCACTTGAGTCATGCTTGATATTTTTGATCTTGTTCTCTCTTTTATTCATTCTTCTCTGGGCACAATGACTAGAAGGAGGAATTCACAACAGAAGAAGGAACTAGAGGAATACTTTCTGTCACAGATCTAATCAACATGGATGTAAGTAAAATGTCAGAGCTGGAATTCAGGACAACAATTATAAAGTTACTATCTGGGTTTAAAAAAATCATTAAAGACACTAAAGAATCTCCTGTTTAGAAATAAAATATAATTAGGCCAAAAATAAAAATACTTTAACTGAAATGAGGTCTAAAAATGGATGCTTTAAAAGCTAGGATAAATGAGGCAGTAGAGTGACATAGAAGACAAGATGATGGAAAGGAAGGAAGCTGAGAAAAAGAGAGAAAAACAACTAATCGACCATGAGGGGAGATTTCAAGAAATCAGCAATATTATAAAGTGAAAAAATATTAGAATTATTGGGGTCCCAGAGGAAGAAGAAAGAGAGAGAGAGAGAGAGAGAGAGAGAGAAGGTATATTTGAGCAAATCATAGCTGAGAAGTTCTTTAATCTGGGAAGGAATCAGGCATTCATGTCCAGGAGGTGGAGAGAACTCCCCTCAAAATCAGTGAAAATAGATCCACACCCTGACATATAATAGTGAAATTTGCAAATTTCAGAGATAAAGAGAAAATCCTGAAAGCAGTTTGAGGCAAGAGTTCCTTAACCTACAATGGTAGAAACATTAGACTGGCAGCAGCCCCTATCCACAGAAACCTGGCAGGCCAGAAAGGGCTGGCATCATATATTCAGGATATTAAATGGGAAAAACATGTGGCCAAGAATACTTTACAAGGCTGTCATTCAAATGGAAGGAGAGATAAAGAGCTTCCAGGACAAACAGAAACTAAAATAATTTTTGATCTCCAAATAGCCCTACAAGAAATGTTAAAAGGGGTTCTTTAAGCAAGGAGACAGCCCAAAAGTAACATAGATCAGAAAGAAACAGAGAAAATCTACAGAAACAGGGACTTTACAGGTGGACATACAATGGCACTAATTCATATCTTTCAATATTTACTATGAAAGTAAATGGGCTAAGTGCTCCAAAAAACACTGCTTCAAAAAACAGTGCTTCAAAAAACACTGTATCAGATTGGATAAAAAAGCAAGATCCATCTAATGCTGACTACAAGAGACTCAATTTAGACCTAAAGACACCTCCATATTGAAAGTGAGGCAGTACAGAGCCATTTATCATGCTAGTGGACATCAAGAGAAAGCTGGGGTTGCAATCTTTATATGAGACAAATTAGATTTTAAAACAACGACTGTAGGAAGGGTTGAAGAGGGACATGATATCATACTTGAAGGGTCTGTCCAAAAAGAAGATCTAACAATTATAAATATTTATGTTCCTAACTTGGGAGCAGCCAATCATATAAACCAATTAGTAATAAAATTAAAGAAACAGATTGATAATAATACAATAATTGTAGGGGACTTCAACACCCTTATTCACACAGTGGACAGATCATCTAAGCAGAAGTTTAACAAGGAAATGAGGCCTTTGAATAACACACTGGATCAGATGGACTTCATAGATATATACAGAGCATCATATCCTAAAGCAACAGAGTACATATTCTTCTCGATTTCACATGGAACTTTCTCCAGAATAGATTACATACTGAGTCACAAAATCAGATCTCAACTGGCACTAAAAGATTGGGATTATTCACTGCGTATTTTCAGACCACAGTGTTTTTAAACTTGAACTCAATAACAAGAAGAAATTTGGAAGGAAATCAAACACTTGGAAGTTAAAGAGCATCCTAATAAAGAATGAATGGGTCAACAAGGAAATTAAAGAAAAATTTTAAAGAATTCATGGAAACAAATGAAGGTGAAAACACAACGGTTCAAAACCTTTGGGATACAGCAAAGGTGGTCCTAAGAGGGAACGTGCTAAAGCAATACAAGCCTTTCTCAAAGAATTAGAAAAGTCTAGAATCCACAATCTAACCTTACACCTAAAGGAGCTGGAGAAAGAACAGCAAAGAAACCCTAAACCAAGCAAAAGAAATGAAATAATAAATATTAGAGCAGAAATCAATGAACTAGAGACCAAAAGAACAGTAGAAGAGGTCATGAAACTAGAAGCTGGTTCTTTGAAAGGATTGAGAAGATTGATAAACCCCTAGCCAGACTTATCAAAAGGAAAAGAAAAAGGACCCAAATTAAAATCATGAATGAGAGAAGAGAGATCATGACCAACACCAAGGAAATACAAACAATTTTAAGAACATATTATGAGCAATTATATGCCAACAAATTAGGCAATCTGGAAGAAATAGGAACTTATAAACTACCAAAACTGAAACAGGAAAAAATAGAAAACCTGAACAGACTCATAAACAGCACGGAAATTGAAGAAATCATCAAAAATCTCCCAACAAGCTAGTCCAGGGCTGTATAGCTCCCCAGGGGAATTCTACCAAACATTAAAAGAAGAACCAAATCCTATTCTTCTGAAGCTGTTTCGAAAAACAGAAATGGAAGAAAAACTTCCAAACTCATTCTATGAAGCCAACATTACCTTGATCCCCAAACCAGAAAAAGACCCCACCAAAAAAGGAGTATGACAGATAACTATCTCTGATGAACATGGATTCAAAAATTCTCACTAAGATACTAGCCAATAGGATCCAGTAGTACATTGAAAGGATTATTCACCATGACCAAGCGGGATTTATTCCTGGGCTACAAGGGTGGTTCAACATTCACAAATCAATCTACATGATATATCACATTAATAAAAGAAAAGACAAGAACCATATGACCCTCTCAACTGATGCAGAAAGAACATCTGACAAAACACAACATCCTTTCTTGATTAAAACTCTCCCCAGTGTAGGTATAAAGGGAACATACCTCAAAACCATAAAAGCCATCTATGGAAAGCCCACAGTGAATATCATTCTCAATGAGGAAAAACTGAGAGCTTCTCTGTTAAAGTCAGGAACATGACAGGGATACCCACTCTCACTGCTGTTGTTCAACATAGTACTATACCAGCCTCAGCAATCAGACAACAAAAAGAAATAAAAGGCATTCAAATTGCAAAGTCAAACTCTCACTCTACACAGATGACATGATACTTTATGTGGAAAACCCAAAATACCCGAAAATTGCTAGAACTCATATAGGAATTTGGCAACATGGCAGGATATAAAAATCAATGCATAGAAACTAGTTTCATTTCTATACAATAACAATTAGATTGTTATTAGACAGAAGAAAGAGAAATTAAGGAATCAATCCAATTTACAATTGCACCAAAACTCATAAGATACATAAGAATAAATCTAACCAAAAACATAAAGGATCTATACTCTAAAAACTACAGAATACTTATGAAAGAAATTGAAGAAGACACACACACCAAAAAAAAATGGAAAAAATAGTCCATGTTCCTGGATTAGAAGAATAAATACTGTTAAAATGTCTATACTATCCAGAGCAATCATCACATTCAAAGCAATCCCTACCAAAATACCATTGAAATTTTTCATAGAACTGGAACAAATAATTATAAAATTTGTATGAGACCAGAAAAGACGCCAAATAGCCAAAGGAATGTTGAAAAAGAAAACCAAAGCTAGTGTCATCACAATGTCGGACTTCAAACTCTATTACAAAGCTGTCATCATCAAGACAGTATGGTACTGGCACAAAAACAGACATATAGATCAATGGAACAGAAGAAAGAACCGAGAAATGGACCCTCAACTCTATGGTCAACTAATCTTTGACGAAACAGGAAAAAAATATCCAATGGAAAAAGGACAGTCTCAATAAACGGTGCTAAGAAAATTGGACAGCCACATGGCAGAAGAATGAAATTGGACCATTTTCTTACACCATACAAAGGTAAATTGAAAACGAATTAAAAAGCTAAACATGAGAGAGAAATCCATCAAAATCCTAGAGGAGAACTCAGGCCGTCACCCCTGTGACCTCAGCCACAGCTAGACACATCTCCAAAGGCAAGGGAAACAAAAGCAAAAGGAACTATTGGGGCTTCATCAAGATAAAAAGCTTCTGCACAGCAAAAGAAACAATAAAACTAAAAAACAGCTTACTGAAAGGGAGAAGATATTTGCAAATGACATATTAGATAAAGGGCTAGTATCCAAAATCTATAAAGAACTTATTAACCTCAACACCCCCCCCCAAAAAAAATAATCGAGTCAAGAAATGGGTAGAAGACATGAACAGACATTTCTCCAAAGACATACAAATGGCCAGCAGACACATGAAAAAATGCTCCACATCACTTGGTATCAGGGAAATACACATGAAAACCATTAAAAGATACCACCTCAGACTGCCAGAATGGCTAAAATTAGCAGACAGGAAAAAATAAATTGTGATGAGGATGCAGAGAAAGGGGAACACTTTTACACTGTTGGTGGGAATGCAAGTTTGTACAGCTACTCTGGGAAACAGTATGGAGTTTCCTTAAGAAGTTAAAAATAGAGCTGGGGGCACCTGGGTGGCTCAGTGGGTTAGAGCCTCTGCCTTAGGCTCAGGTCATGATCTCAGGGTCCTGGGATCGAGCCCCACATCGGGCTCTCTGCTCAGCAGGGAGCCTGTTTCCTTCTCTCTCTCTGCCTGTCTCTCTGCCTAGTTGTGATCTCTGTCAAATAAATAAATAAAATCTTTAAAAAAAAATAGAGCTACCCTATAACCCAGCAGTTGCACTATTAGGTATTTACCCCAATGATGCAAATGTATTGATGCAAATGTACAGTACCTCCAAAGAGGCACTGTACCCCAATGCTTATAGTGGCAATGTCCACAACAGGCAGACTATGGAAAGAGCTAAGATGTCTATCGACAGATGAATGGGTAAAAAAAAAGTTGTATGTGTGTAGTTTGTGTATAAATATAATGGAATATTACTCAGTTATCAGAAAAGATGAATACTTACCATTTACCTTGACATGGATGGAATTGAATCGTGTTATACTGAGTGAAATAAATCAGTCAGAGAAAGACAATTATCATATGGTTTCACTCATATGTGGAATGTAAGAACAGCCCAGAGAATCATAGGGGAAGGGAGGGAAAACTGAAGGGAAAGTCATCAGAGAGGGAGAAAAACCATGAGAGACTCTTAACTATAAGAAACAAACTATGGGTTGCAGGAGAGTAGGTGGATAGGGGGATGGGGTAACTGGATGATGGGCATTAAGGAGGACATGTGATGTGAGCAGCACTAGATGTTATACACAACTGATGAATTAATGAACAATACATCTGAAACTAATGATGTAATATATGTTGGCTAATTGAACTTAAAAAATGTTTTATTTATATGTATTATACTGTATTTTTACAATGAAGTAAGCTAGAGAAATGAAAATATTATTATTAAGAAATCATAAGGAAAAGGAAATATATTTATACTCCTGTACTGTATTTATCAAAAAAAGTTTGTGTACATGTAGATGTGTGCAGTTCAAACCATGTTAAGAGCCAACTATAAAAGCTTTAAAGTTTCTAAACTACAAAAGCAACTGAAATGAACAAATGGTTGGGAAAAAATTCATTGCTTTAATGCTTCTTAGACATGCAAAATCTCCAAAATCTAGTATAATCCTGAGCACCAAATAAAATAAATTAATTTTATGGAGATATAAACTTTGGAGTTATTTTGATGTCTTTTAGATGCATGTAGAAATTAATCTTCCATGGACCAAGGAAAAATCTTGCTAATTAATTTGACTTGGTACTTGGTTTTAAAAGAATTTAAAAAAATTACTTTGCTGTTGGTAAATTTTCAATGAAGGCTAAGCTTTGCGATGTGCTTGCCTGGGTGGTGACTGAGTGAAGACAAAGCTTTCAAGACTTTATTTTTATAGTTTTAATTTTTTGGATCTCATTAAATATTAACTTGCTCTCTAACTTTTCTCCAAATATTCCTCTCTGCATACCATTTCTATGAAGAAAAGTTCACAAGTATTTTCTCCTTCAGAGATTCTTTCTTGATGCTTCAAGAAGTATCTTATATATTAAAAAAGCAGAAGACTGGGCGCCTGGGTGGCTCAGTGGGTTAAGCCTCTGCCTTCGGCTCAGGTCATGATCTCAGGGTCCTGGGATCGAGGCCCGCATCTGGCTCTCTGCTCAGCAGGGAGCCTGCTTTCTCCTCTCTCTCTATGCCTGCCTCTCTGCCTACTTGTGATCTCTCTCTCTCTGTTTCAAATAAATAAATAAAATCTTTAAAAAAAAAAAAAAAAGCAGAAGACTTTCATTTTTGGTATAGTGTTAGAACTAGGAATCCATCATCTCCCTAACATCTTTCAGACTGTTGGCAGCTGAGTGGTCATAGTGAATTCAGCTTGGTTCCGTTTGGAAAATCCTTTGATGTTCTCCTTCTCGCTCCCATTTCCTTTGTGCAACAACACATGAAATTTGGCTGTCCTGATTTCTTTTTGCTTCTTTCTTGATTTAACCAATTGGAAGTTGAGGAAAAGGAAATGTGTTTAGTAGCAGTAAGTGCCAAACACTTGGAAACCTTGATAAGTTTTCCAAAAAGCTCTGAGGTGAAAGAGTAAGGGAATAACCTGCAGAGAATGCTGCAGAAAACCAATAGGACTAGGAGAAAGAGGGACAAATGTGGCTAGACTTTCCAGTTCTTTTTAGGAACTCTTTCCAATCCAACCACACTTTTCAAAAGTTTCTGGAATGCCAACAGTACTTACGAAAAGATATCCAATGGGTCTGGATGCTTGCTTTTCCCCATCAGAATTCTAATCTAAGGGAAAATCGTGTGTTTAATACATAATACTGATTTGCAAATTTTAATTAACTAATTTTACTATTATTTTATTATTTATAAAAGAATTTCACACAAGTCATGTAAAAGTATCTAGACTGTCAAAAGTTGATTCTTCAAAAATCATTTATGACTATTTCATAGGCTAGAAATGTAAAAGAGACATGGCAGTTATATGTCCCTCTATCATTCATAATTGAATTAAAAGACTTTGAGATAGTATTTTTAATCAGTTCCTTACTGAAACAATCATCTTCACAACTAAAATACAACAATGAGATATCCTTCAGATCAGTGCTACACGAAGCCTGGTAGTATGGTTTGCAAACTCTTTGTTCCAGAACACCATTGAGGTAAGTTGAGAAAGAGAGAATAAGTATTTATATACCTTCAGAGTAATTTAACATGACTAAAATATTCAAGTAAGGGGTTTTGTGTTTTACAGAAGTATCAGTTGGTGATAGACAGGAAGGATAAACTCTTCCTTTTAAGAAAGCTTCAAAGCACAGGGCTAGATAATGAAGAATGTAGTTCCTCATGACTAGAACACTAAACCACAAATCTGAACATGGGTTGAATTTTTTAGGGGGGTTGCATTTTTAATTGACAGTAATGACGATAAAAGAGCATTGTTTCTATTAGAAATAAAAAATAGTGTTTTGATAATCTAAAAATATTGAATTTTACATATGTTGGGTTGGGTTAAATACTGGGACAGCTGCATGGGCTTTTGACCTGTGCAGTTACACAGGACTCTGCTCTCAGAAGGCCCCATACTTGGTTTATAGCTCTGTGGTTGCTGCCTTAAAATACTTAATAATTTTATTTTTGAACTTGTATGTTGTAAGTGAAATTCAATTTTAATTATGACAAGAGAGTGTGCATGTAAGCAGAGGAGATACATGCAACATGTGTGGCCACCAGTTCTTGCCATCCTGTTTGCAAGTCACCTTCCTGATACCTTGTAGGCACAGAATTCTGGTGAACCTGCAATGTGGGAATTCAAGGAGACTCAAAGTGAATTCAAGGTAAAAGGCTGTGGCACAGACAACACCAGGTGGCCATGCTTTCCATTTGAACCGAAACTTTCTTTGAATATAGACAGAAGCCAATGTTATTCTAAAAAACACAACCAAAGAACCCTATCATATTCCTCTTATTCCTGTTACTTCTTCCATGTTATCAGCAAACCATTTACACTACAAAATGCATATAAGAAAAGGTAGAGAGATAGGGCATCCCGAAGTTTCTTTCCTTTTCAGTTCCTCCTTATTCATGAGTAAACTGAGAGTAGAGAGCATTTGTCAAATGTGTACATATCAAGAAGTAAAATAAAAACACTTGAAATAATTTTTCACAGAATTTCCATTGTTCTATTTTAACAATGGAATACTTATGAGCTATGAAATATGAATTATAATTTTGGGTGATTTTACAGGCAAATTAAATGTTCTGATATTTGAATTGGGACTGGCATTGCATAATACAAAGATGAATAATAAAACTTATGATAATAATTTAAAATTTTAATTTTCTTTACTTGGAACAACATTGACTAGCACATAATAAATGCCATGACATGTGAGAGAAACTGTAGAAAAAAAGGAAATTATATTTAATACCTTTAATGATACATTTTTCCTGCTTTTTGAGCAAGAGCCTCCAAGACATGTTTATTTTGCACTAGGTCCCACAAATTATGTAGATGACCCTGGTGAAACAAGATGTGCAGTACTTAGATTAAATTCGTGTCATTCGCTATAATCCAGCCTATATGATCGTATAAGCTTATGGATGATTAATTCAACAATTTTAAACAGGTTTCACTACTATAGGAGTTTCCTAAAGCTTTTAACAGGGCAATGTACACTGAGAAGAATGGCAGAGGGCATGGGATATGCTGCATACCCTTCCTCATTTGAGTCCTAAGACATTTTCTCAGTATTTCCAGAGGTAAATATTTCTCTGGACATACTGGGCATTCTATCTCTATCATCAATTAGTTCTGCAAGTCACTTAACTTCTTCAACTGTCAGTTTCTCCTGCAAATAGGATGCCTATCTTAATATTTGTTATAAAGATAAAAATCTTTGAACATGTGCCAAATACCTAGTAGGTTTTTAATTTTATTACTGCATTTTCCCAAGTCTGTCATTGCTCTGTGGGAACAATATAATTAATTTTGCACCATGAATCTTCTAAAAATTTTTGGAAATCTTGTTCACCATGGAGTAACCAGAAGAAAACAGAATATTTCATAAAAAGAGACCATTCTTGAAAATTGCCTGGCATGTATTAAGTGCTTAAGGAACATGATAGAAATGAATGAATAAAATAGTGATAAACCAAATAAAAAGTATCTCAAGTACAGCCAGGATTCGTATCTTGGCTTCTTCCACTAGGCAAATTACTTGATTTCCCACTTTCTTCATTTTAAAAACAAAAAGTCACACCTGCCTTGTGGAATTACTGTGAGGAATAAATGATATATAGCATTTCCGTACAATGTCTGATATATAGTAACTGTTCAGTCTATATTAGCTATGTTGAGAATTTTACTCTTTCCCCAAGATTTTATTATAATTCTGGTTCTCTCTTTTCTGTGAATGAAAACAGAGAGCTACTCAAGGAATTCAACCCCCACCCCCACAAAATAATAAAAGTAAGTGTAACAGAGATTAAAGAAAAAATTTCAAAAGTATTTTCTAATTCATGTTTTGCACTCCAAAACTTAAAAAAGTTGGGGCCAATGTCTGGTAGATCTTCGGTTTATTTTCACTGTATCAAAAAATGGACACGTGTTAAAATTCCTTCCTTTTCAAATTTTATTTCTGATAGTTTCCCTTGGGTGTTGACTTTGAAACAGAATGGCCTCATACGAGATGTGGAAGAAGAAGGAACTGTTTACTGACTTACCGTAACTCCTTTATTAGACTGGGTTACATAAATTGAGCATAAATGTTTTTAATAATTGCAATTTAAATACTGAATTTTATCAGTGAGTATCATATATTTTGGTATATAGGTGATTGGCATCCCAAGAGACTGAATGTTGTGTAATTCTTAGAAATAAGCTACAGAATAGAGAAGACTGGGAATTAAGGATTCCAAAGAAGAGCAACAAGAAGACTTAAAAGAAGAGATTATTTTCTGAGACTCTTTATGCTCTCAACTTCCTGTCCATTACTTTCCATTTGAGACCAGCCAATCTCTTACTTCAAGAATACCCCTTCCTTAACTGCTTTCTTGTCTTTGCATAATTATAATTATTATCTATTTAAAATCTACTATATGTCAAGAACTGTTCTAGGAAAGTTATGTGTATTAACTCACAACAAAACTATGAAAAAGTACTTTTATTATAATGTCCATCCTAGATGAAAGGAAAATGAAGCACAGTAAGATTAAAAAATTTGTTGAAGGTGATCCCAGTAGAAAGTAGCAGAATGAAGACTCAGTCAGGAAATCTGACGCAGGTTCCCTGCTCTTCATCACTTGGCTTTACTGCTTCTACATCATACTTACTGGAAAAGTAGACACTGAATAAGGTCCTATTGTACTTGGTCAGTTCCCTGTCCTATTTCCCATGTCAGGCACTCAGGAGGTGCTCAGAAATATTCATTGGATGAGTAAATATATGCTATTGGAATCTCCAGTGCAGATCTTTCTATTTGTTTGCTTGTTTTTAACTTTAGTTCCATGGGATTATGCACATTTTCACCTGCATTTAGCACAAGTTTCACAGCAACCTTAGGTCAGTATGTCAACCATCCAATCTTCTCTCTTCTTATCCCAGTCTTCACTAATGTAACTGCCATTTATCCCTGTACCCAAGTGAGAAGCTTGGGAGTAGCTTTTTTCTCTTTTCTATCCCTGGTTCCTCTTTGGCAATCCTTCCTAACCATATTACACAGCAAAACCTTCTTCTCATTCTACTAACTTTTCCATTGAGAACTCTGTCTTTTCCTTCTTGAATAATGGTGGCAGCTATGACCACATTTTTATAGGATTTATCTCTCGAAGACTCTGGTCATTCTACCTACCGACCATAGTAGGCAGAAGTGCAAAGATGTCTAGGTGTTAATCCCCAAAACCTGTGAATATGTTATCTGGTTTGCAAAAGAGACTTTTCAGATATGATTAAGATAAAGACCTTAAGATCAGTGATATCTTGGATTTTCTGGTGGGCCAAAAGTATTCACATGGGTCTCTAAAAATGGATAAAATTGTCCCCATTGTGGTCAGAGGAAGATACCACTACAGAAGGATCAGAGAAATATAATTTTGCTGATTCTGAAGATGGAGGAAGGAAGCCATGAGGCAAGGGATGCCGATAGCCTCTGGAAGACTGAAAAAGCAAGCAAACAGACTCTTCCTGGAGATCTCAGAGAGGAAAAGAGCTCTGCTGTCACCTTGATTTTAACTCATGGAGGCCTGCGTTGGTCTTCAGACTTAGAGAACCATAATGCAATAAATTTTTGTTGTTTTAAGCCATGAAATTTGTGACAATTTGTTACAGAAGCATGGAAAACAAATGCTTCCTCTATAACCATCCAGTGAGTCTAAAGAGATTTCAGGATTTCTTTCTTAATGTCTGGTGTGTGGCTTGAGTGCCCTCACATAGTACCCATGGCATTCTTCTCTCACAAACCTTGTTTTACTTTCATATTGGTGTAGAGTTTCAGGGGAGGGCCAGAAAGGACTCCCTTTCTACTATAAGTGAGAAATACTTTTTCTTTCTAAGGTTAAATCACAAAATCCATATGAAATGAATGCAATTAGCTATCTCAGAGACTAAATAAAAATGTGGGGGTTTAAGACTAGGGACACTTGGGAAATACAATTTGCATCAAAATAGCGTGTTCGTAGTCTCAAACAGGAAAAAAACAAGATATGATTGCAATTCAGTAAATGGAAATTGTAAGAATTTTTCTTTAGTGTGGAAAACATTTTGTGACTAAATGTGCACCTAGAAGCAGAGGCAAATACAGTGTAATGTGAATGGCACTTAAACATCATTGGCTTCCTCACTTGCATGCCCTTTGTAAAGCTCTGAGAGAGGATTATACATTCCAGTAAAATTTGCATAAGTGAGATATTCCCACTGCAATCCGTTAAGAATACTATTCTTACCATTTCTCCAACGCATTTGTCTTCCTGCTGGGTGGCATTGGAAGGACATATTGTATTTGTCATTTTCTATTTTTAAAGAAGGCTCCCAAACTGTGTAAGATTCAGGCCACAAAAATCGTGGATCCCTCCTTGCTTAGTGAAAAGTAAAGATCAAATAAGAGTTTGGATTTGCCATTAAAACACAGGATGTAGTCTCTTTCCTGCTTCAGAGACAAGGTTTTCTAGTCACTGGAGGAGGGAAAACATTATTAAAGATATGTTCTTTAAGTCACTTAAGTCAAAATACGTGATTAGTTCCCCTCATTTTGATAACTTTTTTTTTTTTTTTAATGTAGCAATCCCTTAAAGGGAGGACACAATTATCTTTGGATAATGTTTCCAGGTTGATCCCAAATGGTACTCTCATTGTAAGATAATCCTTGGGAATTGTGGAACAAATGTACATGTATAATAGACAAAGCATATATCACCATGAAGCCAAGATTCATAAGGATTTAGCAGTGAAGAAAATGGGCTCTCCTCTCTAATGGACAAATGAACAAATAAATGTATCACTGTCAGTAGTGTTGAACATCTTTACATTGGGTTAAAAAGGCAGGCTTCTTTGAAACAGTGACATATGAGTAGAAGCTTAAGAAAAGAGGGAGGCATTTTTGCAGAGATTTCTGCATTAGGAGTTTAAGGCAGGGGGAACATCAAATGCAAAGCCTTAGACAGAGTTGAGCTATATGGAGTTACAGATCAATTTTTTTCAGACTATGGTCTGTGACCAATTTGTGGGGTTTAAAATCAATTTGATAAGTTGTGACAATTTAAAAATATGAATTATAAAAGAATAAAATGCAAAAATCAGAGTGCATTGCATATTTCAGGGATACATATTTCATAAAATGATGTTTGTGTGTGTTGCACATATGTATGGTTGTGCAGAGGCATATAGGTCATGACATAAAATGTATTTTTTCTATAAGTCCCAATGAAGAGTTTGAAAGACATTATTGTTCAGTTTATCAAGGGATCTGAATATTATTCCATATATAATGAGACAGGAATGAAATTTTGAAACTACACACACACACACACACACACACACACACACACATACACACACACAATGAAAGAATGAGCTGCTCAAAAGCAAAAGCTGGATCTGCTGATCCACTCTAATTTATCTAGCAAGATCAGATTTATATGTATTTAGAAAGCTGAAAATCAGATTCTAGGTCATGGTGTATTTTACATCTGAGGAGGACATTTGGAAGTTCAAGTAGCCATCCATACTCATCCTGCTTAGAACTGCCTTGGGCAAACTACAAAGAAGGTACCCCCTTGGAAATGACAGATTCCAAAAGAAGATTCCCTCCTCTGAGGTTCAGTGACATGACAATAATCTCACCAGGGGGACCAGGCTACACAGCTTGGCAGGTGGCTTTCACCCCCAACTTTTCCTATAGCTGAATAGCTTTTACCTTGCAGGGACTACACAACCATATGTAGGATCCTTGGATGTCCCCTTCGATATCCTTGGACGTTCCAACAGTATTTGCTGTCTTGGATGGTAACTGCTCACTTGTCAGTCCTTAGGATTTTGAGGCAATATCAGTACCTAGTACAGTGTTTGGTTTAAAATTATGCTCAAAAATGAGGGAAGGAATTGGATTTAACTATCTAGGAATCAACAAAATGAATATATTAGATGTGGACGCCAGAAACCACACATAGGTTGACACAGAACAACCTAAAATAAAGACAAATAGAAGAAAGAACATCTGAAGGTCAGGGCGAATTCTGTCTTATACCCTCAAAGTTCCTTTTAGCCTCACCTGCTTCAACTTACACTCGCTTCTTGATTTTTGCTCTTGCTTTTTCCTATTATCCATTTTCTTTCTTTTAGTTTGAGTGCTGTTGGTGGCTGAGCCCCTGCTCTGACATATCCACAAGGCACTTTGTTTTAGCATGATTTGCTTTTGCTTTCCAATTTTCAAGTCCTGGTTTATCCCCTGACTATGATAATCAATTAGCTGGTTTAGCCAATCTCATCCCACTGAAAAATCTGTCTGCCACATGTCCAACTCCCTGAGTCCTGACATTCTCCCCTACAGAGAGCCCAGCCCATTTCACCCCTTTTGTGCTATCCAATTTAGATTGACTTCCCATATTGTGCCTTCATTTATCAAATGAAATTAGTGATTCAACATATCAAGCATTTTGAAATATTCATATGCGAGCAGAACATGTAAGACTACATATCAGCAGTAATTAATGTTAAAATAAACAGGGTAAATTTACTTATTCTAACATTGTCATTTTATTTAATTAAAATAATTAATTTATACCATACTTTCAAACCTAGCATAGTAAACATATTACTTAAAATTTATATGAATAATTAATATAGTAACTAGAAAACTGTGAAGACTATTTCTAAATAAAATATTTTTGTCATAAAGACTTAGCACAGATTGTGACTCTAAATAAGACGATTTTAGCTGTGTTTAAGTTAGGCAAATAAACTGAACAAATTACTGACCAAGATTCCAGTGCCTAATCCAAGACTTTCAATTACTATTTGTTTGCTAGTTGAGAGGGTCTGTGTCAAATATGCAAATATTAAACAATATTTAAGAAGAAATGTATCACATATTTCATTCAGCTTTACTGTTGGAAAATAAAGTTTGTTTATTTTTGTTTATTTTTTACTCTAGTTTATCAGGCATAATTGAGCTTTTCAAAAGATTTTTGAAATATCTCCATTCAAATCTAAGTAATTATAAATGCAAATGGGTCTGTTAAATAAGGTCTGTCTCTTTGTGCCAACGAAAGTTAAATGACTAAGTTCAAAAAATTCAATGAGGAATCAGAGTCAGCTTTAAGGACAATTATTTAGGTCATGCTGACTTAACTTGGTCTTTGCTCAAGGAGTCATTCTTTCAATTTTGAACGAATTGTAGATAATGGAAAAAAATCACCCAGAAGAAAGGCTTTTGTTTGTACACATATGCATTAATTTTCTTTTGAATGTGAGACATGTACACAAATTATACAAAGTGTGGTGTCTATGGTCTATGACACTTTCATTCCTCCTTCTTCCTCGCATTCTGATATAAGTAAAATTACAGTCATAGGTGTTTTTTTTTTTAATTCAGACATTACTTTTTTTTTTTTTAATTCAGACATTACTTTTCAAGGTGCAAGCCTGAGCTAAAGTGACATTAAAACCAAAAGGAGTCACAGACAAGATTTATTTCAAGATGACAAAAACCTCAACCCATTTAGACTGGCAATTCTTGATCAGATTAGCAACAAGAATGTTGTGTTTTTTAAAATATTATTTTAATGACATTGATATCCATAATCTCTTTTTTATTTAAAAATGTTCTTGAAGCTTCCCCATCTTATTCTCTTAAAACAAAGTCTTTTGGATATAACAGAGTCAAGTATCAGAATAGGAACTCTGAGACACCTGAAATTATAAAATGGCATAGTGGGAGCATTCTTTCCAACTGTTAAAAGAGAATATGCTAGTCAAGCAACATTACTCACTCAATCAATTCTGCTCTTGAATAACTAATAATCATAATTTTGTTAATTTTCTTAAATTAAAGTTTAATGTATAAGATTTCTTCATTAATTTAGCTGTGACAAAAATCAGGAGTTCCCAGATTTGAAAATTTTGTTGCCCAGAAAAAAAATTCAAATAAAATAACATTGACATTTTCTTTTCCAGTAAAAATAAAACAAACAAAACAAACAAACAACCAAAATAAACCTATTAAGCTATCATCTATTGTTATAATTTATTAAGAGCAATGTCATTTGACATCAATTATGAGTTATGACCTTAGAATAAAGAACAAGCCTATGAGTTATTCAAATTAGATTTATGAAAGTTCACTACTTTTTAAATTTTTTTTTTTTTTTTTTTTTTGGCTATACCCATAAAAATTTAGTCAAGGATCTCATTTGTCCAGAGACTGATGTTTGATAACGACTATGATAGACTACTTTTTTGGTTTTGTTTTGTTTGTTTTACTTAAATTCTAGTTAGTTAACATACAGTGCAATATTAGTTTCTGGAGTAGAATTCAGTGATTCATCACTTACATACAACACCCAGTGCTGACCATAACAAGTGCCCTCTCTAATGCCCATCGCCCATATAAAGACTTCTAAAATGCTGAGTGCAAATTTTATTTGTACGAAGGGAGCTTAATTAATTCTTAATTATTACCTGCTCTAGGCTCTGGTTTCTTTATGTATGAAATGGGCATACTAATAGGTCCATGTGGTGAGAATTCATGGGTTAAAATACCTGAAATATTTAATGCAGGATCTCTTACACACAGTAAGTGCTCAATAAATGTAAATTATTGTTCTTACTGACAAAGTAGTGTTTAAGGCCTCATTATATCTAACTAAGATTTGATTCACCTCTAAAATATCCATCTCTCAAATCCAAATCAAGTATCTCAAAAGGAAAAAAAGAGCCATAAACAGATATTAAACTTTAGTGTATGAGATGCATGATAAATTGTACACATGAGGTATACTGATGTCTGTAACTTACTTTGTATCAAAAAAAAAAAAAAAGAAGATATAGATGGATATCTAAGCACAGAGCAAATGTAATAAATGCTAGTTGTAGAATCTAGGTAGTGGGCATATGTAAAAACCTTTCAAATTTTCTGTGTGTTTCACATTTCTCAAAATAAAATAAAAAAAGGTTTAAAACTGAAACAACTTAAGGAAACAATCTTTAAATTCTTAGCACCTATTAATTAAAATAAGAAGCTGTCAGATGCAGGCATTGTTCCTAACAGCTACCTGGGCATTCCAAAATTATATCTAAGGGTAGGATTTCTGCTGTTTTGCCTCCAGGTTCAAAATTGCTAGCTGTGATAGTGCTTCTACAAGCACGTTTGCCCTGACGTGCACTTCCACCGTGTGTCCGAGGCTGTGGGAGGCCTTGTTGCCTGCAAGCCCGACCTGGCATCTAGTTTTGACTCACTGGATCAGGCTGAACCTAGAGAAGTGTGAGGGCAAGTGTGAGCAGACTCTGGGAATGACTAAGAGTTGCAAATTGGTCCCTAGTCTGAAGTCAAGTTTTTGAAAAGTAGCACTGATACAATTTGATGGTAATGTTCAGGACAAACAGAGCATTAGTTGCAAAAACATGAAAAACAATAAAAATGCATTGATCACATAACTTGCCACTAAACACTTGGTATGGTACAGTTTTATTTCTGTGTTAAAAATGTATATATGTGTATTGTGTGTGTGCATGTACACATACATACATATAAATACACATATATATATTTATATCTTGGACTTCTTATGGTTCTGTAGAGCTATAAAATTTTTTTTTTTTTTAAGATTTTATTTGTTTATTTGACAGAGATCACAAGTAGGCAGAGAGGCCGGCAGAGAGAGAGGAGGAAGCAGGCTCCCTGCTGAGGAGAGAACCTGATGTGGGGCTCGATCCCAGCACTCTGGGATCATGTCCTGAGCCAAAGGCAGAGGCTTTAACCCACTGAGCCACCCAGGCGTCCCTATAAAATGGTTTTTAAGTATAAAATTTTTTAATAAATGTTGCTATTTTTCATAATTCTTACATTCTCTTTATAATCTCAGCTTTAAATTTTTGTTTGTTTTTGTTTGTTCCTCAACTGTTTGAGACATCTGCAGTGATTGAAACCTAAAGAGTAAGCAATTATCATATGATGTCTCTGATATGAGGAATTTGAGAGGCAGGGCGAGAGGGTTGTGGGAAGGGAGGGGAAAAAAATGAAACAAGATGGTACCAGGGAGGGAGACAAACCATAAGAGACTTTTAATCTCAGGAAACAAAATGAGACTTGCTGGAGAGGGGGGCTAGAGGGGAGGGCTAGCATGGCTGGGTTATGGACATTGGGGAGAGAATGTGCTATGGTGAGTGCTGTGAATTGTGTAAGACTGGGGATTCACAGACCTGTACCCCTGAAGCATATAATACATTATATGTTAATTTTAAAAAACTAAAAACAAAACAAAACGAAAAACAAAACTCAGTGTGAAGTCAGAGCCAGTCATGGTAAAAATTAATGTTAATTTTAAAAAACTAAAAACAAAACAAAATAAAACACAAAACTCAATGTGAAGTCAGAGCCAGTCATGGTAAAAATTAATGTCATGTCACCAGATAAGAATTTTCATTTTATTTTAGAAATTAAGGGAAAATATTTCCTTTATTTAAAAAAATCCAATTAGGAAAAAAAAATGAGGTCAATCATGTAAATATTTGTCATTCTATAGAAAGTTTCTAGGTATTGTGGTTATATGTCTTCCTAAGGATGCCAACTATTTTTTGGTTTTGAGTAGGACATCAAAATACGAAATAAATCTATATAGTTATATCTTCCCTAGGCACAGATAACTAAGTAAAGAACAATTTCAAGCAAAAATAATTCTGCATTAATCACATGGATGTTTCTAGTAAACCTTTCCTTTTCTAAATTATCCAGATAATAATTGCCACTCCTTTTTGTTTCTATATAAACATAATTTCAGAGAGAGAACTTTTTTTAATAATATTTTTGCACAATAGGGTTAGGTCATAAGAAAAGACTCAACAGGATTATTAAGAGATGGAAGTGATGACTACAGTGTGCTATAGATTGCTTAGGTCCTACACAGAGTTTCAAAAAAACGTAGGTCAGAGAAATCTGGAGCTAGACATGCTCTTAGAAATGTGCTTTCAGGAATGAGAAGACAAATGTTCAGGACAGTTAAAAGATGTACCTCTTAAGTCCATCACAGAGCCAGCTAAGTGGCAGAGTCAGTTGGTCCCAGTGCTTTTTCCTCAGCCCTACTGCCAATACCTCTCTGCAGAGTTGCTATTCTTTGCTATGCAGAAACATGACTTTGGAAAGAAAACCATATGGAAAATATTTATCTTAATATGGGTAGATGTCTGTTTATATTCAGGAACTAGTAACAAGATTATATTTAATTTTGAATTATTTATACAAGATTTATGCAATTTACATACAGATTACAAATCATATATTCTACAAAGCACCGTAGGGGAGAACTAGAGAATCCTTCACCCTGATTTTTGTGGCTCGAGAACACTTAAAATTCAGTACACCAAATATCTATTTTATGTCAGACACTTTGGTGGCTACTTTATGGTATACACAAACCCTACCTTCAAGGAGTTGGCCGTCGACTAGATGAAGAAGAAACCGTAAAACACAAAGCGGTGTTTTCTCAGGTTGGTCAGAGAAGTGAAAACTGGAGACAGCCATAGGCATACATCAGGAAGTATACTGACCAAGGAGAGGACAGGAGCAGAAAGACTAATGGTCTGGGCAGTTGATGGTGGGAGAGTGGGCAGTGAACAGCAGGCAAAGAAGAAACAGTTTAGTTCAAAACCTGAGAATTCTGATAGCTTGATTTCTCTTCCTGTCTCACCCTCTCACTACACCTTTGATAGATCAACACAAACAAACAAAAATGATAGAGTTCCAGTATGAAAAAACAAAACAAAACAAAACAAAACTACTGTAACATCAACCCCAACCAACCTGACCCCCTTCTGGTATTGTTTTGAATGTCACCACCATGCCCAAATGGGGGAATCATCATAGATTGCTCCTTGACTTTCAATCCCCACACTGCATCATTCAGGTTCCAATACTACTACTTCCAAAAGGGGCATTTTTACATGGACTCGCCTCCATCTACACTGCACCATTTTTTGCTCCCTTCATCTCTTTCATTTGGACTACTGTATCTGGGCTTACCCTTTCCAAACCTCTCCCCTGTTTCCCAGGATCCTACAGAAGAGGAGTCATCACCTACAAAATAAAATTTAAGCTCAATTATCTGTCACTAAAGGTATTTTGTGATCTGATTTTTATTTGTATCAGCCTACCTCCCACCACTTCCTTTCCTTTTCTACTATCAACTTTATTCTCCAAGGATACTGAATACTTGTAATTCCAGGAACACGCCATGATTTTGTACTTCTGTGCCTTTTCACTTGTGGAATACCAGCTGCTAGGCAATGCTTTATTTAGACCACATGACAGCACAAGTGAGCTGATGGATAAATAAATGAATTTATTGTTATCTTTCTTGGTTGAAATTTTTCAGAGCCTCAAATAGTTTGTGTTTTGTTCTCCTAAATGGCCCTTAAATAGATGGACCATTTAAACAACTATGTACTCACACTATGTTACACACCAGAATAACAAAGATAAATCATTTATAATATCTGCTTAACAACACATGTGGCACAAAATATTCAGAAAAAGTTAGAAATTAAAAATATTTTATTTAAGGTCATAGTATATAATATGATGCATTACTTATTGGAATCTGGTATGTAATAGGAATCTGATAAATATTTGAACTAAGAAGGAAAGAAAGCAGAAAAGTAAGCAAATAAGCAAAAATAAAGAGAAGGAAAGAGACAGGGAAATTGTTTGAATTTTAAATCCAAGAAATATCTTTTCAAGTATTTTTAACCCAAGAAATCTTTGTACAGACAATATTTTATAGGAAAACCCAATATGTAAAAGAAATATATTCTTTCCATTGGTTCTGCAAATATATGGTGACCATTTGCTTGAACTACAAAAAAAAGTCAATCATTTGCTTGGACTATGTTAGAGACATAGCAAAGAACAAGATCTGCGTCCTCTTGGAGCTTTACTTCTAGCAGTGAAGATAAGAAATAAATGACAAGAAAAATTTTCAAATGGTGTAAACAATATGAAAATGACAGAATAGGATATTATGATTGAGAATGATGGGCAGGTAGTTTGGCTATTTTTGAAATGGTGATAGAGACAGCCTCTAGGAGGAAGAGACAATGTTTGAGATGAGAGCTGGAAAAGTGAAGAAGAATCTGGATAAGGAAAACACCACATGCCCAGGTCCTTTAGAGGGAACGAACTTGTCAAGGTCAAGAAATTAGATGAATTTAAAAAACCACCATTTTATTCAGCAATTCCGCGTCTGGGTATCTATCCAAGGGAAATGAAAAGAGGATATTGAAGAGATATTTGCATTCTCATGTTCATTGCAGCATTATTCCACAGAGCATTCATTATTGCATAGAGCCAAAATATGGAAATAATCTGTGTCCATAAATGGATTAATAGATAAACAAATTGTGATATTTATATACACACATTTATACACACACAAACACAATGGAAGGAAATCACACCATTTGTGACAACATAGATGGACCTTAAGGGTATTCTGCTTAGTGAAATAAGCCAGGTAGAGAAAGACAAATGTTGCATGGTATTACTTATATGTGAAATTTTTAAAAAAATTTAAAACTCCTAGAAACAGAGTAGAGAAGTGGTTGCTAGAGTAAGAGAGGTAGGGGAAATAGGGAGAGGTTGGTTAAAGGGCACAAACTTTTTTTTTTTTAAGATTTTTATTTTTTTATTTTATTTGACAGATAGAGATCACAAGTAGGCAGAGAGGCAGGCAGAGAGAGAGAGAGGAGGAAGCAGGCTCCCTGCCGAGCAGAGAGCCCGATGCGGGACTCGATCCCAGGACCCCGGGATCATGACCTGAGCCGAAGGCAGAGGCTTTAATCCACTGAGCCACCCAGGCGCCCCACAAACTTTTAACTATAAGGTGAATGAGGATTGAGGATGTAATTTAAAACGTGGCGACTATAGTTGCATTGTATTACATAATTTAAATTGCTAAGAAAATAGAACTTTAATGTTCTTGATAAAATAAAATAAAATATAAATATTGAGGCGATAGATGTGTTAACTAGAATGTAAGAATTCTTTCACAAAGTATGGGCACATGAAATCACCACAATGCATACTTTAAGTATCTTCCAAACTTATTTGTCAATTATACCTCAATAAAGCTGAACAAACAAAAACACCCAAATATTTCCCAAGCACCTACTATGTACTCATCACCAAGCTTAATGATAGGGATACAAAGATGAAAAACATACTTCTTTTCTTAGACATTATACAATGTAGAAAGAAAGAAGTATATTAACATAATTTTAGAATAATACATTAAGTGTGAAGGTAGAGATATTGAAACACTAGGGTGAGGTTCAGTTATCCTAAACAGGTGATTGGGGGAAGATTTCCTGAAAGAGGTAACACCTGAGTTTTGAGCTAACTGACCAGGCTGAAAAGAGTGTTCCATGTACAAAGGAAATATAAGCTAAGAAGAGACAAGCTTTTAAATAGATGGGTACAAAGGAGGTCTTTTAAGGTAGTATTACTAAAAATAAGAACTAAGTAGAAAATAACATTTGGGACATAAACAAGCAACAGAACAAGAGATTTCAAGGCCATTTCAAGATGTTCAAACACTATCCTGAGGTCAATTAAAAGCCATTGATGAATGCTGAAGAGAAGACCGGACCTCGTCAGATTTGCATTTTAAATAGAGCTCTGGCAGCTGGTGGGGAACATCTTGGACATATTTTTACCCAGCTACTATTCTGGAAGAAAATTGCTTTTCTAGAAATGCCAAACCTCTTTTGAATTCTTTAAACACCTTTTAGCCAACTATTTAGCATAGTTTTTAAGGGGGTTAATATTTTCCTTATAATCTCCAACATTTTTCTTTTTCAAATTATAGTTTAAGTGCATAATAGCAAAAAGGAAGAATAAAAAGTGGTTTGTGGTTTGCCTTGTTAGCCAGACATTCTGCTAACGGAAGACTGAGGTGTCCTTGGTTTTCTAATAATACTCATGTCTTAGCTCCCAAGATAGCAGTGAATTCATCTGACTCAGATGTGACAGGGGATACTCTCTGATGAGTAGTTGCAATATTTTTGCATATTTCTGTGAAAATCTTTACTCCTCTGACTCAATTCCATAATTGGAAATTGAATGGAATGCCATACCTTCTGAAAAATCTTATGATTATAAATATTGCATTTGTTTTATGAGGTTGCCCGTTGTCATGTTGTACATCTTTTTGACCTTCGGTCACTGAAGCATTGGTCCCTGTTCAAGGCAGCACACACCTAGGGTGAGGATGCAGGTCTCACATGTATGTTTCAAGTGTTTGTATTAAGCTCTAATTAGCTATTCTGTCTGAAACTTCTAATACCTTTAAAACCATGGCCAAGCTTAAAGCTTAAACCATTTGCCAAAATTGATATGCAGGTTTCTCTGATATTATAAATACATTATTAAACTACTGTCTCATTCACCTCAGCTATTACCTATTACTGGAGTAATTCTTTTAAGAATCTGTACTGCCAATTTGGCATAACTGGCTAATGAAAACAATACCATTTGTGAGTATATTTCTCTGTAGAGAAGATTCAAAGTTGTTTTCATTTTCAGCAGGTAATAATTGATTATTTTCACACTAGAGACTAATTATTGAGCATTTGCATACTGTTAACCAGATAGAAATAAAGATAAGTTGAGGGGTTAATCTTTAAATTCCACCTTTGTTGTCTCTACTCTCCTCCCTTTTTTTTTAATTTTAGGATTTTTAATTAATTAATTAATTAGTTTTATTTGACAGACAGAGATTGCAAGCAGGTAGAGAGGCAGGTAGAGAGAGAGGGGCGAAACAGGCTCCCTGCGGAGCAGAAAGCCCAATGCGGGGCTTGATTCCAGAACCCTGGGACCATGACCTGAGCCAAAGGCAGAGGCTTTAACCAACTGAGCCACCCATCTGGTGCCAGGTGCCCCATCTGCTCTCCTCTTTCTAGCATTTGCTATTCCCCAGCTTCTTCCATATCAAAGGTGCTGAATATCATTGATACTATCCATTTCTCTTCCAATCTAGGCCAAGGCCAAGGATGTTTTTCCCTAGAAGAAAGAAAAATTTAAAAACCCAATACCTCATTTTTAAGAGTATGTTCATATTCACTTGTTTATTTGTCCCTTCATTATTTCATTCATTTACTGAATTATTAAACCTCCTTTTGGGACGCCTGGGTGGCTCAGTTGGTTGAGCAGCTGCCTTCGGCTCAGGTCATGATCCCTGCGTTCTGGGATCGAGTCCCACATCGGGCTCCTTGCTTGGCCGGGAGCCTGCTTCTCCCTCTGCCTCTGCCTGCCATTCTGACTGCCTGTGCTCGCTCTCTCTCCCTCTCTCTCTCTGATAAATTAAAAAAAAAAAAAAAAATCTAAACCTCCTTTCTCTCTAATCAAAGCTTGTAAGACATATCTATTACCATTAAAAGCCCGAGTTAGGCACCAGAAACCTGAATGCAAGTCCTAAATTTGTGACTAATTGTGTAAGCCAGATAATTCAGGCTCCTTAGACCTTAGTTTACTCATCTAAAAATGGAGCAGATTAAATTGGTAGTCACTTATCTTAATTAGGTCATAAGTCTCTTGCAGAATCTCATAACTATGAACTCTCCAGAAAAGAAAAAAATGTTCATATCCACATACATTAAAAAAAAAATTGCATTTGATTTCTTGGAACCCATGGAATCCTAAAAACCTGTGTATGAATGCTTGGGAGATTCTTAGGCTCCTGGTTATGAAACACGGAAGTAAATGGTCTCTACCTTCAGCGTTCCAAAGAGCCTTGCTATTCAAAGTGTGGTTCAGAGTAGCAGTTCACCCAGGAGTTGGCTAAAAATCCCAGGTCCTGTCCCGGACCTAACTGCACAAGAATTTGCATTTTTAGTGATCCATATGGACATTAAAGTTTGAGAGGCACAGCTATCACATTTGGTTTAAATACACTTCATATAAATGCAGAAAGGACAATAATAGTGGTTATTAAAACAGCTTAGAGGTGCTTTCCTTTCCCTTGTCTCCTTGATGATGACTGCAAATACAGACAAACCACAGCATGGTTTTTAATTATGGACTCAGATCCATGAGTAAAGTGAAGAGCCTTTCAGTTAAGGGTCCTTAAATCTCTGGATTTTGTTTTATTCATGGAGGAAATATTTCTTTATGTTATGATGTCTGTGTTAATGATAATCATGATTCAATATACATGATATTTGGGGAAGCTATCACTACTAATGTCCCCATTGACAAAATGGGAAAAACAAAACCAAAAATTTAGTTTGGTTATAAAAAAGTAATTCTAATGACAGTCATTTACGTGAGCCTCTTAGCATATATACATAACAATCATACAGTGTAATAATGATTATCCAATCCATGGATGGATTCAATGTATCAGATTAGCTTTGCTATAGGTTTTATTTAATCACAGAAGCAAAGCTCAGAGATACATTTAGTCTTCATAATTTGTTATTCTTGCAACATGCGAATCTGCTCAGAATCTTTTAAAATCAGGTCACAAAGAAGTTTAAAAAGACTGTTAAAGATGAAATCAGTGTTTTATATTAAGCTACTTAATGCTTACATAGGATCTCTATTCTGAAGTGTACATGTTCTGGTTCAAAAAACATATAAAAGAAATGTAAAGCCATAAGTATTCATTTGCAGATATCAGACTGAACAATTTTATTATATCTACCTTAAATTAAGGCAAATTTTGAAGTTCTCCTGGGTGGATGCCACATTAGTCTTCAAAACGGGGAAACTCCTGGGGCACCTGGGTGGCTCAGTAGGTTAAGCGGCTGCCTTCAGCTCAGATCATGATCTCAGGGTCCTGGGATGGAGCCCTGCATTAGGTTCCCTGCTCAGCAGGGAGCCTGCTTCTACCTCTCCTCTCAACCTCCTCCCTGTTTGGGATTTCTCTCTCTGTCTCAAATAAATAAATAAAATCTTAAACAACAACAACAACAACAATAATAGCAACAACAAAAACCCTAAAAACAAACAAACAAACAAACCCTGTGAACTCCTGCATTTCAAAAATGAATTCTTAAAATAGAATAACTAAATGTGTTAGAAGTATGGAAGATATAGGGATTAAGGATAAGAAAAAAACAAATAAAGTAAAGAGAAAATAAGGTTAGATGTGACATGGGAGGTAGATATAAAATGAACAGAGTAAGGATCTTCATGCACAAATGCAGAATGGCATACACCAAGCAAAAAAAGAAATAAGGGGACAAAATAAGATGTTTTTAAAGTGTCCATACATCTTTTGTTATATCAATAGCAGTCATTCAATAATGCTCCATAATTAAATCAATATCTCTCTCCTTCTCCCTCTCTCCTTCTATCTTGAATGTGTTTATAGTAGTCGTGTTTCCTGGGTTCCAGAAAGTATATAACATATTAAAGAGATGGTACACCATTGTATTTCCAACACAGATTCCTTTAGTAGCTCTATGACCTCATGTGAGATAATTGAGTTGATGGTTACTCATCCTTCTTTAATCAGAACTTTTAGAAAACTGTAGCTCATTTGTCTATGCCCTCTTATTTGAGTCATTTGCTCATCTTCTCTTACCTAAGCCACTTGAGTAATGGGCCATTACTGCCAAAATAGCTTTTTCTTAAAAGTTGAAAAAGCAAGAAAAATAAGGCTAATTTCACTTTCTTCATCTCTAGTTAAGAGCTTTTGATAACTTTCTTTGCACCTATTAAACAAGCATTCTGGGCTCGATACAAAGGCAAAGTCTGGGTCCAGGGCAGCAAGGGTGAAAGTACATAGGTGACAGTTTCCCCACCATAGAACTCAACTGCTTCAGTGACTAATAAGAGTCAGACAAAGAACCAATCTGTTCTGTTGCATCTCAAATTGATTTATGTCAGTTTATTCATTTGCCAGGTTAGAGCATTTCTCTTGCACTGAAACATACACATGGCTAATTGAATAGACATTTGTTGAATAAAGACAATAATTCAAGCCAATGATAGGGCATGCACTGTTCTTATATGCTATAGTCCATTTAGGTAATGATTTATTATTTATTTTTTTCTACCTTTTTTGCTCTGCAGATTTGATTTTATATTGGATATCATTTCCTAAATAAAACATGGACTATATAAGTGGGTAATAGAGTTTTATAGAGCCTAACCATACTATCACATACAATTATCTTTTAATAAGAATTATAATAATGATGTACTCCTCTACTACTTTTAATAGTTATGATGATATATTTCAACGCATATCCACGTTGATACAGAGATTGCTTTTACTCCTTGGCCTGCTTCATTCTGAGGGCTGATGTGCTTGAGAAAGGAACTAAAGGACAGGAAGAATCCACAAAAAATCAAGAACTAAGCAAGAAATAAGAAAATACTGGGGTGCCTGGGTGGCTGGGTTGCTTAAGTGTCTGACTCTTGATTTTGGCACAGGTCGTGATATCGGGGTTGTGAAATCGAGTCCCCATGGGTGTTTGCACTGGGCATGGAGCCTGCTTAAGTTTCTCTCTCTCCCTCTGTCTGCCTCTCTCCACCTCAAAAAAATACAATACAATGCAATACAATGAAAGAAAATACTGTAAAAATACTAGAACCAGAAATCAGATTTACCCTGCTCTTTATAGGGTTTATCTTTGTCTTTTCCTCTGCCCTAAGGTTTTCTCTTTCTAGTTGAAAATCTTTGTATTTGTCTTTATAGCAAATTTAGGCGCTGACATTTTCTGAGTTTAGAATATTTAAAGGAGTTAGATGGATATATGTGTGTCTATGCATTCGTGTATATATTTACCTAAGTGTATGTTTATATGTAAATGTATTTACAAGTGTATGCATATGTACCACGTTTGCTTGCATGTATGTTTGTATATACACTGACATATTTGGCAGTTTGTGTTAGTATGCACATAAATATGTATATACATGTGTGTGTATTGAGTATCTATATGTGTGTTTATATTTGGTATATCAGAAGGCAAACAAATTTGAGAAAGTAAATAGTTCATCTGTATAAATGTTTGGTTTAAAAAAATGTGCTTTCTAATATATTCTAGCCTGGTTCATGTCAGTAAACTTTTTGTGTGTTTCAGAAGAATAATTTTAGGATGAAGAAAATTTGATCTTGGACAGTTTTCCAGGGATTTGGACAATTTAGGTTATTAATTGTGACTTGCATGTTTTCTGGACCCCACTGTATCAATTGAATAAGGAGTCATTTTCTTTTATAAGCAATTTTTATTCCATCTACAGATTGCTATGCCCCATTTTAGAGATGGCTCGGTCCCGACAACCAAAAATATGTATCTTTTCAATAGAAGGCCATTGTTTAGTAGCTTTAATTAGTGATGAAGAGGTTTTCAGTGAGTCTTAAAGGTGAGGTCATGTAAGCTAAAAAAGTGTTACAGTTACTTTTTCTTCCATGATATTCAACATAATATATTAGAAATTATAGAACAAAGTTTAGCAATGGTTATAAAACCTCTCATAATAAATGGGTTTTCAATATTTTTCATACTCTTACTAGCAGAGTGGCTTACTTTTTTTAAACTTCTTTTTATCTGCACAAGGTATAATTAATTATACAGAATTTCAAATCCCAATGTAGAGAGCTGAAAACCACATGGTAATTGTTCTTAGTAGTTGGATTCTTTTCCTGGTTAGCAGCATAGAAACTTCTTTCTGGGAATCACTAAATTGTCATGCTGAGCTGAACAGGATGCAAATCTGGCCTGAAGTTTTCTTACAATTGCTATAAAAATATGTACTCTTCATCTACTCCTCAGGTTGTCATTAGGAATAAAAGCGTATTATCTCAGTAGGAAGCAGTTATCTCTCTGGTTACATGATCTGCCTAGAGACAGGGCCTGGCTTAAATCAGGAAACTGAAATACTATGAGACCACGTGGACATGGAGGTAATGAAATGATTCCCAGTTTTCATACCTGTTTTGAAATAGGTGATTCTGAGTGGAGGAAACATGGGTAAATCTTATTGCCTGTTTTTACATATAGAAAATTATAGTAAATTTCTTCCTGCTACATTTATTTTTAACATATTTTTCTCAGAATCTTTTCAACTAAGTATCAAGGACACATTCAGATATTTAATACACAATATACAATCATAGCTGAGCATCTAATTCCTTCCTTCCTTTCTTCTTTTTTCCCCTAGCACTTATCATCTTTCTAGTTGCACCTTACTTTGCTACAAACTTAAATGCATTATGAGAGAAAAAAATACCGACAGAACAGGGTAAGAGACATGAAGTAAAGCAAGATCATTTATAAATTAAGTAATATAATTTAAAAATATAGACCATAAACCTCTTTATAGTTATCAGAGACATACACTTAACTCTGGACTTCCTAGAAACCATTGAAAGACAGAACTGTTCATTCAATATGGTCAGTAATAAAATCAGTATGACCCCTCTGAAAAAGTATGAGAAATATTTCTCTTGCAGATCATCATAGCTAACACTGTGTGATGTAGTGAACTGGATTTTTTAATAATATCCTTGTTTTAAATGCAACAATATGTTCTATGGAGTTCAACGTAGACTGAAAACACAGTGGTAAAGCATAGTTCTGTGAGATCAGTTCTGGAAGAGGTGAGAACAATGTCCTTCTGATGCACAGGTTTCAAATTTACAATGTCTAAAGGCAGGATTGGAAAGTGGAAAACCATAGGCCAAGTTTGGGCATAGATCTATTGCATTTGTCTAATTATTTTTATTTCATTATTTGTAATACCTAGGGATCAACGCCTCTCAAACTAATTGCAGTGAAGCACTAGTTTTGTTTTTAAATATCCTATCCTAGGTGCCTCAGCGCAGTAGGTAGCACGTCAGTCTCATAAATATCCTATCCTTCATGAATCAGTTTTGTAAAGTATAATTACAAATGCATTACTAGAAAAAAA
The DNA here is from genome assembly GCF_002288905.1 of Enhydra lutris kenyoni. Taxonomy (NCBI): domain Eukaryota; kingdom Metazoa; phylum Chordata; class Mammalia; order Carnivora; family Mustelidae; genus Enhydra; species Enhydra lutris. The sequence goes on from NW_019154142.1 coordinate 18,591,720, forward strand.
GAAATTAAAAAAATTAAAAATACAAGCCTATATTTTCTTTTGTTAGAGTGAACAGATAAATGAATTCAAACTTGTGATAAAATTCTCTAAATGCTTCCTCTCAGTTTCTGTATTTCTCATGGGCCCATAAAACACACTTTACAAAACAGTCTGGACCTGCAAAACATGCTTTGAGTAGCACCTTTGTCTCCAGGATGTCAATCAATTACTTTCATTACTCCACTTTCCCCTGTGACCTTGTGTCTTACCCAGACCCACTTTACTCATTTACATTGTGGGCTTAGCAACTAGGATTAGCTAAATTTTGGACTCTGGGGCAATAGTCAATTCTCCAAAAAATGCTAATTCACATAACTAAGCTTTGAATGAATACCAGATGAAGTGGGATCAAAGTTATACTTCCTATCAAGTTACTAGGGTGCAAATATTCTGTAGTACCATCTAAGGATACACTATCTGTTAAGTAAGTATGAACAGTTGGTATGGATAGATAATCTTTTAAAGGGCCATATTGTTGTCCTAGGTTTTATTCTTAGAAGCCAGCTACCCTAACTCTGGATGGAGGTATAGCTTGACCTATTATAAAGGTCAAATGAAATAATGTGTATCAACACTTTGGAATAATGCAAAATGTATTTGTACAAATCAGGTTATTGTTCACATACATGTACAAATGTTCAAATGGCAAAGAATTAATAATGAGTGAAATAACCATTATCATACTATGTATAATTTTTGAGGTATCACTAACATAAACCTTACTTTTACATGGATTACAAAGTCCCCAATATATTGTCTTTATTGTATTTCACACAGTCAATTATCTTTCAGAACAATTAAAACTTTTAAAAATCCTTGGTATTTAACTTTGTTAAATATCAAAGCTCTGAAGCTCTTCATGTTTTTACTGAAGCTCTTCATGTTTTTATGTAGGTCCATGTTTCTGTCTGGTATTTTACTGTACCACATGAAGAATTTTTTTTTTATTTTTTTTAAATTTATTTAACAGACAGAGATCACACGTAGGCAGAGAGGTAGGCAGAGAGGTAGGCAGAGAGACAGGAGGAAGCAGGCTTCCTGCTGAGCAGAAAGCCCGATATAGGGCTCTATCCCAGGACCCTGGGATCATGACCTGAGCCGAAGGCAGAGGCTTTAACCCACTGAGCCACCCAGGTGCCCCAGAACTTTTTTAAAAATATATGTGTACTTTGTTTGTATAGTTATCTTGTTTGGAGTTTTCTTGACTTCTTGGATATGTAATTTGATGACTTTCATTATTTTTAAAAATTTTCAGGAAAAATCATGCCTGCTTTTATAAAGAAAGTTTCTTCTATGTCTTCAAATATTTCTTTTGCATTGTTCCCTCTCTCATTCGCACTCTCTTTTTTCTAGAATTGCATATATAGTACACCATTTGGTATTGTCTCAGACTCTTGGCTCTTCTATTGTCATTTTTTTGTTTGTTTTTGTTTTTCTTTTACTCCTTTTGTCTCTGTTATTGTTTGGTTTTTGTTTTTCTTTTCAGTTTGGCTAATATTTAATGACCTGTCTTCAAGTTTACAGATTTTTTTTTCCTGTGAGAGAAACTGAGTCAATTAATAAGCACATTGAAGGAATCTGTGATCTGTGATAACACTTTCTTTTAATTCTAGCATCTTCATTTGAATCTTTCCTATAGTTTTCATTTTTCTGCTAAAATTCTCCATCTGTTAATGCATACTGTTCACCTGTTCCACTAGGCCCTTTCATGCATTAATACTAGTTATATTAAAGCCCTTGTCTGATAATTCCAACACTGGGCCATCTTTAAATCTGGCTTTCTCCATTGCTTTGACTCTACACAATGGGTTCTTTTTGCCTTGCATTTTTGTACAGCTTGTCATTTCTTATTAAATGCCAAAAATCAGGTGTGAAACGGTTGAAACCAATTAAAAGTATTTATACCTGGACATAGCTCATGCCTATTCTATGCTAAGCCTATTAGTTTGGGACATTGAACTTATCTAGTTAGGAGTTGAAGTTCAGTGAACCAAAGACTTCAAAGTCCTCTAGAACTGCTTAGGATGGAAGCTGGGTTTTGGAGGGGGTGGGGTTCTGTGCTTTACCTATAGTGGTGGCCAATCTTCTACTCCACACCTACTTTTATGAGGGAAGCTCCATCTTGTCTTCTACCTTGCTTCTAATATTCCTTATAAGCACTTGAGGGAGGTCCACATGAAGGCATTGGTGAACGAGTTCAAAATCTCCTTGTCTCAGGGGTTATAGAGGTCCTGTATTGTCATCTAGCCCACATTTAGCTTTTATCAATTTGTTACAATTTTAGCTGACTTCTTTTTAGCCATTTGTATGGTGACCAGGTGTTCTTTTGTTCTCTGCCACATATGACATCATCCCTATGACCTAGTTCTCCATGGAAGGATCTACTCATGGGTTAGCGAATCTGGATATTTGTTTGCATCATAAACTCAGCTTTCTGATGGGCTTAAGAAAAGTTACAGTTTTGTAGTTACTGGGTTGTTTTTTTTTTTTTAATACTGTTAGAGTAGGATATATACTCTTGTGAGCATATATAATCTTCAGTCAAGGTAGAACAAGAATTCTTCTCTTCATGAGTTTTAATTCTTGGGGAAAAGTTTTACACCACAAAATTAATAATTCTAATAATTAAAGTATAGAATTAAAGTACAAATAATAATAAAAATTAAAGTACAGAATTTATTTTCCACGTACCTACTTAATATTGTCATTAAAAACTATGATTCTAATTAGTTCTTCAGTGCTCATTATATGCTGCTTCCTGCATTACTAAATACTATTGTGAAAAATCCAAAATTCTCTTAGTGGCTGGAGGAATGAACGTCACTTGCTAATTATTTAACTGGAAAGTACACTTGTTTCATTTGTTACAAGCTGAAATGATTATGTCTTTTCAAATTATTAAGTATGGAGAAAACATAACATTTATTGAATGAGAATTTATAGTGCCAATCAGTGTTTTAGGGATTTCTACATGCTATGTTAGTCTACATTCACAATAATGATGCAACATTTTTAGATAATGGGAAAAAGAATGTAAGAGAGACTAAGAAATTTGACTTTGGTCTCTTAGCTAGTAAATAGTCAGATGGGAATATAAAACCAGTTATGTCTGATTATAGATATATGCTTTTCTTCTATAATGCAGTATTTCCATAGAGCCTCATTTATAGCATAGGCAAATATTTGTTTTTATTAGTCTATAACTTGCTTCTTTGTCCCTCTCCTCTCCACATTATTTTCAGGTTCTCCTATTATTCAATATCTTCATATTTCCCTTTGCTTGTTCAAGCTTGCCACTGTCATGCTTCCAACAACCTACAGTCATTTACTGACTTTCCAAGCTTCCCATTAAACCTTATCTGTCTTTTATTTAATTAATTCCAACCTATTTATTTTCCTAAATAACACATATATTTCATTGGTTCTGAAGTATTCACTAATGTAACAAGGCAATATAGAGACAAGACAGTCACCTAAGACCGGTTTACTATGAGAAAAAAGATATTGGTTAATCAAAATTCAGTAATTTAGCATTCTTAAATTTCCAAAATGGCTCTGGAACAAAACCAGAACATCACAGCCCCTGAACTGAAATGAAGTTGCAGTCAGCCCATGTACAACCAACACACATAGAAGAAGAACCACAGAGCTCGTCATTTCATTTGATTCTTCAAGTTCATAGTACAGAAGGCAGCTATCCCTTAGAGAAAGGCTTTATGTTTTTTGTTTTTGTAACACGAGTAATCAATAGGATACAAAATAAATTGAAAAACTGAAGAAAAAAGGCAAGGGAGAAATGCACCAGACTTCAGGATTGGCAGCATTGGTTCTAACAATAGTGATCAGGGTGGGGCAGTGACAGAAAATGGGAAAGCAGGCATGCATGAGCAGCAGACATCTGAACATCAGAGAAAAAAACTCTGTGACAGAGAAACAAAAAAAAGCATCTGTGCATCAGGGCAAAGGTGAAAGGAGGTATGCTCATCATTAGTCTAACCCTTTGATAAAGGGGAAAAGTCAAGGCTTTGAAATTTCTAACTGAGCATTTAAAAGAGAAATCTGTCCTGGATAATATAATCAATGACACCTAAACTTTGATAATTCAGCGAGGGCTTGCATTATATTTTGTGATGCTCTCATCAATTTCTAAAAGTATACAAACTACAAAATTTTAAAGTTTCACAATAAATATGAAATAATTTTAAATGTTTCAGGATGTCACAAAACTAGGAAGCACCAGAATTTGGATGTTTAACATGGCTATAACTAAATCAAAGGCCAGGGGTCCCTGGGTGGCTTGGTCCTTTAGTGTCTGCCTTCAGCTCAGGTCATGATCCCCAGGTCCTAGGAGAGCCCACCATCGGGCTACCTGCTCAGACGGAAGCTGCTTCTCCCTCTTCCACTTCCCCTGCTTGTGTTCCCTTTCTCTCTATGTCTCTGTCAAATAAATAAATAAAATATTTAAAAAATAAATTAGTAAGTAAAATACAAACCAATGGCCATTAAGAACTCTTAAAGATTATTCCAGCTCAAATATTCTACACATCTTCTATTCAGTTATGCCTTATGGGAGGTAACTCTCTAAAATATCCAGTGGTAAGTTCAATGTTAATGGACTTTGTTACCTTTTGTCCACCTCCATAAATATTGACCCACCATGCATCAACTGGGAAACAAGACACTAGGGTTTTGAAGGTTAATAAGCAACCAACTTCAGAGTAATACAGTGGGGGAAATGCATATAAATATATCATGCCAAATGTAAAGTCTTAATATGGCACGGATTAGCCTGGGCATTATACCAACACAGAGAAAGGCATGTGTCCCACCCTTGGGTATAGCAGATGCATATTAGAGAAAATGAAAACCATGTTTTCATGGTTTCATGTAGAAACAGTCTACAATTAAGCAAAATAAAATAGCAACGAGACTTTTTCTTCTGATTATTTGGAAAAATTTAGGTACCCCTTAAAGAATTAGACAGGCATTAAGGCTATGGGAAAACATGCATATACACGATTTTCATTTAAGGATTTTTATTTATAATCTACTATAATTACATAAAATAGACATTTCTTATATCCTGTAGTTTGGGCTCAAGTTTTCAACTTCCTAACATAGAAATTCTCAGTTCTTTAATCTGTCCTACACTTTTTAACTACCTAGTCTATAGACCATAGCTGATATAGTTAGGAGCAGCTAATTAAGAGTCTGATGTTGCACTTTAAGTACAACATATTTGTTTTAAAAGTTACGTCCTTAGTTTCTGTCTTATTGAGAGATTCATTACTCTCAGGTTGTACCTGTTTAAAGCACTCCATCATTATGAAGTAGCAAGGATGAACATATATCATACCACATATAAAGAGCTTATCCAAATATGCATTTGTTGAAATCTTCTGTCATTATTAGGAGGCAATTCCCCAAAGGTCTCTCACATTTCTGAATAAATTATGAAAGAAGCTCTGACTATTTTTGTTCTGAAATATTTTTAAAAGATGTTTGTAAAGCAAATAACCTTGGAAGATAGAACTAGCATCTCCTTCTAAAGTAAAGGGAGGCATACTTAACCACTATAAAAGATTTGCACTCCTTGAGTTCAGGATCCCTTTTTTGTAGTATTTAAGTATCATCTAGACTGCTCTGTGATGCTTGTGGAAACTAGGGCTTAGGGAACCACTTCAAAAAAGCTGAAACTCTTGCTACTGCTATTGCTGTGAATAATAAATTGTCCATCTCTGACCCTAATGTCTTCTGCTAGCATCCACGAATCTGTGCCAGGTTCTCATGCAACAATTACAATTAATACTAAGATTTGCACTGGACAGGCAGAAGGTTGCTTCCTATTTCAGACAACAGAGGGATGTACACACATATTGTGTATGAAAGGGAGTATTCCATAACATAACCCAGATGAATCATTAGAACTTTGGTTCACATGTGAAAGAAGCAGGCATGGAGAACATTGTTTATTGAGGAATAATAGCAAGTAATAAATTGTCTTGTGGCTATACGTCTCCTGTATTCTATCATGTCAAATATATCCATTTGGAAGTAATATAAAATTGCTCAAAGGTTTTTTGTTTGTTTGTTTTGTTTTGTTTTTATCGTGTGTTCTGGTTGTTATAAGGGAGTTTTAGCCTTCTTGGGGGGATTTGGCAGAGACAGAAAAACTCCTTTGGGAAACCACAAATGAGGCTTTGACGAGTATCTGAATTCTTACTGCCTTTGATTGAGTTTAGAATTCTGGTGAAGTTGATCTACTAGAGAATTAGAAAGAGACACAAAGGAGAAAGAAACAAAGTAAGAAAGAAAGAAAGAGGGTGGGAGAGAGAAAGGGAGAGAGGGAGGGAGGGAGGGAGGGAGGAAGGGAGGAAGGAAGAAAGGAAGGAAAAAGAAAGGAAAGGAAAGGAAAGAAAAGGAAAGGAAAGGAAAGGAAAGGAAAGGAAAGGAAAGGAAAGGAAAGGAAAGGAAAGGA